>NW_027158283.1:21866-22178 GCF_002600585.1 Cystoisospora suis
CTTATCGCCATTTTTCCTCGCTTTTCACTTAGTTCAAGAAGAGCCTTCTGCGAAGCTCCGAAAAGAGAGGAGACGGGCTTTACCTTATTGAGTGTCTCAGGTCAATCAACTCAAGAGAGACAAGACAACAGAATGGCACTTCATTAGACACCCCGTCAACTATATAGCCGACACCTCCGTTGTCGACGGAGAAAGAAGCGAAAGAAAGAGAAAAGAGAATGAAAAAGAGGAAGCAGGGGGGAAGACAAATCGATACTACCAGTCGAGGTGTCCCGCCAATCGATCGATACTCATACATGTCTCTTCTTCTTT
>NW_027158284.1:0-256 GCF_002600585.1 Cystoisospora suis
CACGCACTCGGCGACCCGACAATAAAGAGACGGGCTTTACAGGAACATATCAGGAGAGGAACAGTCCCGGACAAGGCAAATTCAGTTCACCAGAAGCTTGAGCATCTCTAGCAGATCACCATCACATCCCGTACACCGACCAGAGAGAGGAAACGAGTACTGCACGAGTTAACAAAAGAGTTTGACGCCTCCTAGGGGAGGCTGAAAGTTGACACGAGACGCCAGGAACCTACTGGGAGCACCCCAGGGTCCTGGA
>NW_027158285.1:0-346 GCF_002600585.1 Cystoisospora suis
GCACTCGGCAACCTAATAATCGAGAGAAGGGCTCAACAGGAGCATGCCAGGAAAGGAACAGCCCCGGACAAGGCAAATTCAGCTCACCAGAAGCTTGAGCAGCCCCAGCAGATCACCCTCGCATCGCCTACGCCGCCTGGAGAGAGGAAAGGAGTACGGCGTGAGCAAACCAAGATGTTTGACGCCTCCTAGGGGAGGCTAAAAGTTGAAAGAGGACGCCAGGAACCTATTGGGAGCTCCCCAGGGTCCTGGAAACGTGTTCCGTGTAGGGGAAACCCATGTCCCCGTTTTCGTGATCTTGTGTGGAAGTCGCAATGTTCACGGCGGCTTTACGCGGCACCTAGGC
>NW_027158286.1:0-440 GCF_002600585.1 Cystoisospora suis
CCGAGGTGTCGTTCCGTGCGTGTTTTTCTATTTTTTCCGTGCCTACTGTGGATCAATGGATAGCAAATGTGTTTTGCTTTCCATTGATACCTATCTTGCCTAGAAAGAGTGTAGTTTTCTCTACCGGACTGCCTTCTGCCTTTCTGCGCGTGGCGCCCGTTGTCTTGCGGCCGCCGGTGCATGCAGCTTCTAAGGCGGGAGGTTTTCCCGCGTGAATTTCCTTGGCCTAGTTTGGCCTTTCCAGGTTTTCTACGGTTATACTAGCTATGTTGGCTGCCTTCTCTGTTGATTAGGCTCCCTTAGGAGCCGTAACATTGCCCATCTAGAATCCACGGACCGTAGTTTCCCCCCTCCCGGTCCCTGGGTCAGCTTAGCTATCCGTATATTGGTCCTTGACGTTTGGCCAATGTCTGGCCTTTCTCTTCTTTGGCTGTTTTCTT
>NW_027158287.1:0-5776 GCF_002600585.1 Cystoisospora suis
GAGGACGGCGGGGGCTGTACGTCACAGTTGAGAAGAGAGTACCGCTAAGTGCGGAAGGACGTCTTAGCGAGTGGTCAGGAATAGAAGGCACTTGTAGAGAGGTACGCTTCTTAATTGTGACACAGACGGTGCAGGGCCACGGGCAGAATGTGGACAGTCTTTCTGTCCCCCCTTGAGGCCTTTCTTCTCTTCCGCTTGTGCTGATATTCCGATATGACGTATTACATGCATGTCCAGCCCATGAAACGCAGAAAGCCCGGGCACTAATACCTCCACCGGCTAGCCACGGTAGTAAACATGCTTGTGTCTCTGTTTGCAGCGCCGGCGCGTGAGTTGAACCCGCTTCCTGAAATGAATGGATATCAGTCCGTCAGACGTGACTGTGCGTGTCGCATACTTCCCTGTGACACTCCTGCCTCTCCACTGAGTGTTAAGAACGAGGATGAGTACTACCAAGCATTCGGCTGGACTTCGGGTAAGTGGTCGGTCACCTTCCCGGTGATGGCTTTCGCTCTTCTGACCAGTAGCGAAGGGCGAGCAGAAGGGCATGGCTGGTTACTTCTGTCTAGCTAGCGGCTGGCCAGTTAGCAGCCGGTGGTTGTCGCGCACTGGCAGCCGAAGGAAGCTCTCGGGCAGAGACGGCCGCCGGCGCAGAGTGCTCGGTAGCCGCGGGGGACAAACACGAAGAAGAACTAGTGAGAAGACTTTCGTTCCTCTGGGTGAGGGCATTAGTAGTAGAGTTCTTTGTGTGTCAAACGTGTTTTCTCTTTGAGATGCATTTTTCGTCTACATGTTGGGGGAGGGGTTTGTGCAACCCCACCGAAATGTGCCAGGACAGAATGTGTTATATTTCTCGGCACTCTGGGATGCAGCTTCGGCGTTGGATTTTGACTTCAAGCCCAAAAGTGCCCAGGTTTCTCGACACTCTGGGTTGTGTTCGGGGTTTGATTCCATCACTTCAGGAACCGGGAGCGTTCAAGTTTCCCAACACTCTGGGATCCGTGTGGGTTTTGAATTTCGACTCCAGCAATCGAAAGTGTTCAAGTTTCCCGACACTTTCGGATGTGTTCGGGGCTAGGGGTTTGACTCCGAAATCAGGAAAAGGAGGGTTCCCGGTTCGCCGCTGTGCCGGGAGGGTGTGTTCAGAGCGAAGGCTCTTGAAGGTTCCAGATCTGGAAGTGTGTCCGGTGTTGGCTCTTGATTTCAGAGTGTGACAAAGTTCGAAAAGTGGGTTCCGCGAAATTGGGACTTCGGGAAGCGTGTTGACTGGGATCAAAGGGTGAGTTGTGTTGGTTACATGACACTTCACGGAGTGTTCGATACTCGTTCTTTTGGCTCGGGAGGTGTGTTAGATTTGGTTAACAGAGAAGGTCGCTGGATTCTCAGCGCTTCGCGATTTGTTTCGGAATAATTTGGTCATTCAACTGGAGCGACTGTGTTACAGTGACACGCGAAGGGAGAGTTGAAGTTTCCTCGACACGTTCTAGAGGTGTTAGTGGACGTGCCAACCCGTTTAACGTTATGAAAGATTGGAGCTGAACTACGATGAACCTAACAGGCCACATCCGCGGGGGAGGCGGGGAGCCTCACTGGTGGTGGCACTATTACACGAGAAAAGGGATATCCTGGAACAGTCGTGCTCGCAGAAAGCATTCACACACAAGCACGCACTAATCTGTACTAGTGCCGTGCTTCTGCGCTGCGAAGTTGTTTGGTCAAAAACCAGGCGTTGCCTGGCAATCCTGCACCGTGGACCGCAAACCCTTACGCTCCCTTCTCAACAGTGGAGCTGAAGAACTACAGGCGTGATTTACCGACATGAGAGGTAGAGAAGGATACATGGAAAAAGAATGGGGGCGAGACGAACGCGTCCGACGAAGTCTCGGTGTGCACTTGCCCAGGTACGCACGCTAGGGTACATAAGCCATCGATCGCTCGAGCACCCCGGCCCCGCGCTACAGTTCTGCTACCCGGGCCCCCGGGCATGAGCTTTAGCGCCGTCAACGCCGTATGCCTCTGCACGTTGCCGTTAACCGTCTGTCTCACATCTCTCCACTGTACGTGCACCTCAGTCCCTAAAAGACGCCCCGCCCCCCCTTTGCCCTGCCCTGGCCATTTCAGCTCCAACTGCCGAAGCTGGAAATTCATAGGACGCATACTCAGAAAATTCGGTGACAGGAGTGCACGTTACACAGGGCAGAGTCTTGGTTTTCCTCCGAATAGTCGTCACAGGGATACCCGTTGGGGACGCTAGCTGTCTCGGGATACTCCATGGCGCCCCTTCATTCTCCATTGCGGGCAGTGTAGCACGTGATGGGCTTAGCACCGGTGGCCAGGCTGAATGTGGTAAGTGAGTTTCACTCTCCTTGTGTTATTTCACTTGTATTTTCTGGTGAATGTATTGTGTAAGTTGCGATTCCTTTAAGTTGTCTTACTGGTGTGTCCGTAATCATCGGTGTTGAGTGTTGAGTGTGCAACGTAGCGGGGGCTCGCCCAGCCGCACGCCGGCGGCCGTAGTGGACGCGCGGCGGTTGCCAGGGCCGCGGGCCATTTTTTTCCTCGGGCTCTTTCCTTGCTACATATATGTGTTTCTTCCTCTTTGTTGGGTTTCAACACACTTCGGAACAAGGAGAAGAGAACGAAAGAGAAAATAGAGAAGATCGGAGCGGCCGGCGACTGCCGCCGGTGAGCTTCCCTTGGGGCAGCGGGCTGCATGAGAACCGGACGGTTCACACGATTGTCTCCGGAGAGGAGAAGAGTTTGCCGGCACCTTTGTGGGTTGTGTCCGAAGAAAGAAGAGAGAGGCCTACTCTTCCACTTATGTGGTTTCTATGGTTCGGTGATTCTCTTCGACTTCCGCGGCCGTGGAACCGGCCTGTGTGTTTTGCGTCGGTGTCAGCGGCTGCCAAGTAACAGGAGAGGGCTGCAACGTTTCTTCGGCACTCCGCGATGTGATGGGGAGGATCCTTGTGACTTTTTTCTTGGAGGTTTGCCGTCATTTGTCGTAGTTTGGTGACGATGCCTTTCCCAGACGCTTCGGACCGTGTCTGTATGGACGGCAGTCGCGGTATCCCGGCACTTGGGGATGTGTCCGGGGGGCCACGAGGGAATTGGCCAAACTTCGGGGGGAGTGCTTTAGCCGGCTGTCACTGGCGTTTCGACGCTGTGTTGCGTCAAGGAAACGTTGTCGAAGAATCTCTATCTTTTCCGTTGTCGAGTACCTGACGGCGTGAGAGTAACGGGGTTGCGGCGCACAAGTTTGCCGTAGTGGGAAAGCCTCCCGGCAAGTCGATGTATCGTGCAAAAGATTGTATACAATCCCCTTCCTTTGTTGGACGGCACACCATAACACTGCCTCACAGATCGTTCCACACTGGGCGGCCTAAATGAACTAACGTCCCTCCCGCAAAGTCTGTCACGATGTCTACAGAGTGAGCTTTCGACACGCAACAATCAGCACACCTTAAAGTGATCCTTATCCTGTCTCCCGCCGGAGACAACAAGTCCCGAAGCGCTGTTGTCAAGGCCAGGCAACATATCCAGTGGCAGCACATCTCGAAGCGCAGCACTCACACTCACCAAACACCCCCTGGCACCACCGGACTTCCGGTACACCTCTAAGTACCACAAGTACCACAAACGCGAGCCTGCCCTAACAGAGTCCTGCTCTTCCCGGAAAAAAACATGGCGCCACCAGCGAAGACTACCACCTCTTCACTACCTCGGGACAAATTTTTGTGTGAGTTGTTCTTCCTTCCACGCGAGTTCGTTTGCGGTCCACACGACCCACAGCACTGTCTGTCTGCGTACCGCCCGCCAGAACACTGTCCTGAAGTGTCTACGGTCCAGCACGTCCCCTCCGAGGACGTCCCTCGAGCTTCGGAGTTCACCTGAAGTAAGCAAACCGAACACGCTTCAAAGTGTCTGACCGACGCGCACGGGCCGCGACCGCTCAAACCAATGGGGAAGTCCAACAGAACTCGCTTCTGGTCTCGATCACATTCAGAGTGTCGGGGAGAGACTGTAGCTGGCACCACAGCATACCGGCTTATACCTCGCAGGCCCCCGGACGGGAGAGCAGTCACGAAAAGCAAGGAACCCGAAACCCTAGATCACCAGTCAGTACGAAACACAATGTAAGATAGCATAAGGGAAGCCCCACTGGAAGGCGCACTCGTAGGCCATAGACTTTGGAGTCAGAGCGCTTCGCCCTGGTGTTGGTAAGTGTTGTATATGATAAATACTATTATACTAGATATGTCTCGTACTTAAATTTGTCCATCCTCTCAAAAAAATAAAAAAGGGCGGGAAGCAAGAACATGGTGGATTTCTTCTTTCCCTGGAAACGTCAGAAAAGAGTCTCCTTCCCGCACAGCGCGCGCTAGACCTGGGCCGCGCCCAGCGGTAGCTAGACAGGGGACGGGCTGGGCGTCGTCCGTCATCCGTCGGCTTGAGACCGGGTACCTAACTGGGGCGGTCGTGCAAGCAGCCGCTTTCCACGGCTCCCTCTTGCGTCATCCGCCATGGTCCTGCTTCACCCTCGGATTCAGGCCCGGGACCTTTGCTCTACACTCGCTGACCTTGCCGCTCATCCACCAATGCTGGAGTGCAATGCCGTTCAGCAAGGCTTCGTTTACCATCTGGCAATATAACTTCGGAAAATGTCTTAAGTGCTGGGCGCAGGGAGGGAATGAGGAGTAGGGACCACGTGTAAGGCCACCACCCCCGATGCGGTACCGGCCCCGGGGACCACTTGGTAGCTCCCTTGGCATGGCAGTGCCTGTCCAGAGAATACTGCCCCACCCGTGGCCTCCCAATACATTAGAAATTTCACGCTAGAACAACTAGAATAGAAAGCCCCTTTACATGCCATGTACAGAGCCGATGCGAGTCGAAGACGGTGGTGGACATGGATGCGTCACAAGTCATCGTCCATGTGGGACTGGTTAGTGACATTTTCCATACAGCTGTGCCACGCGCCGGCTTACGTCAGTATGACTAATACAGCTGTACCTTTCCGCTGTCGTTTCCCTATGAGTGACTGTGAAGCTGCCCGGGCCAGTGTAGTGTCCGGGGGGCGACCCTATGGCTGCCCTGACCTCGAGTGTGTGAGGGAGTACGACGTTGTCGTTGCAGACTCGACTCTTCCACTCTTCTGTGCCTCCAGTCCGAGAATGAGGAAGTGAGTTGCTTGGCTGTGGGGACTTGCAAAATCCGGCGTTTGCTAGCAGAGAGTTCAAGGCGCATGTCCTGTGTGGACGTCGAGGGTACCCGAGCACCGTTTTAGTCTGTACAGTGCGACATAGTTTTGACTGGGTGACGCCCTGAAAAATATCTATCTCTGGAATAGTTACCCGCATTCCCCGACTTTCTGTCCATTTTCTGCTGCCCTTGCGATGTGCCGCGGGCAACCCCCGAAGGAGATGAGTGCAACGGCGGGTCCACCACTCTAAGGGGCGAAACTCTCACAATCCACCGTAAAAACCTGAGCTCCTCTCTGGGCCTTTCTCTCCTCTTCAGAGTGGAATGGCTCTTCACAGTATTTCCTCACGAAGGGCGTATCACGAAGTAGGATAACAGGGACTTCCGTTCGCCGTGTATACGCACCCGCCAGGCTGTGTTCCCCACATTCTGTCACAAGCTACAGTAGAGCCGAACTGACACGCGGTCCTTATAGAAGCATTCCACAGAGCTAGGAGCCAGTCGCGCAAACAGTGCACATATCAGCACTCGTCTCAGCCAGTGATGGATCTCGGAGTGCTGTCCGCACGGGGGG
>NW_027158288.1:0-213 GCF_002600585.1 Cystoisospora suis
TTGGAGGAGTCGATTTCCCGACTGACTCCATATCGACCGCTCTTCACCCCGTCGGTCGAAGTCACCGGTTCCCTCTCTTAACGGTCGGAAAGGAAAAACCTTCCCTGACCTAACATCATCCTGTCTTACAGCATTCAGATAACTGTCCTCCTTCCTTCCCCTTACACATTCACCGTTGCTCATGCTAGCTACCCATTCGTTCTCACTCGACCC
>NW_027158289.1:0-152 GCF_002600585.1 Cystoisospora suis
TCTCTCTATCTTAATAGCTTGCTCTCTCTGTCTCTCTATCGACTGCTCCAATGGATTTTGATGTGATACAGTTGGCCATGCAGGAATCGATGCTGTAATGAAAGAGACAATTGCTTTAGAGAGAAAGAATCCGTCTATTGTCATGGCGGGGG
>NW_027158289.1:700-2570 GCF_002600585.1 Cystoisospora suis
CTTCTCTCCCCCCGATCATCTCTCTCTTGCCTTTCTCTGGATCTGTCCTTTTCTTTCTATTCTCCTCTTCTTTTCTCTTCTTCACATCATTCCGTCATTCCTCCTCACCATAGATGAGAGCATATTTCTCGAAGTCGATCGGTCTGCTGCAGAAGTTAGAAGACATATCGGAGGTGAGGTTCCATACATAGGCACTCCTGTTGGTGCTACTATAGACACCCTTTGTCGATTCTTCAAGAGAAGGACATGTACTAAAGAAGCTTGTTGGGACTCCTGAGCTATGACGATCACGGCCGTTCAAGCCGTTTGTATGAGAGGAAGCAGGTAGATAGTTCTCGATATCTTTCTCTTGGTCGCTGATCGGATTCTTCTTCATTTCTTCTTCTTTTCTGTCTTTCTCTTCTCCTTTCTTCGTTCCATCGGCACATGCTTGGAGAAGCCCAGCTGGAGATGCTGCTTTCGATGTGGCCTGGAGTTGAGCTGGGTTATGCTGAGAGAGCTTGAGAGTCTGCAGTTCTTCTGGCGAGAGAATCTGAGCTAGAGAGAGATCAGGAGGCTCAGCGAATTCCAATCCATACACCGTCTCATTATCACAGTAGTGAACATAGGCTGCCTGGGGAAGAAGAAGAAGAAAGAAAACAAGGAAGAAAGGGTAACACATACACAGATGTACACATATAGAGAATGAAAGAAAGAAAGAAAAGAAAAGAAAAGAAAAAAAAAAGAGAGAGGAAGAGATAGACATGTATATGTAACCTACCTATGGATCTATCTGTCTATCGATCTGTTGGTCCGACTATATAGCTACTGATCGATCTATTTGAAGTCTACGGATGTATGTGAGTTCCTCATAGTATGTGAATGAATAATACGAAGGAACAAGAGAGCGAGCACGTGTTGATGCGACGTCTCTGCCTCTCGGTGCATGCATGCACAAGACAGACTAATCATTCGACCCGGATTCCTTCTTTCATTTCCTCTTCTTCTTGTCAGTCCGGTGAGTCTAGCCTCATCCACTCTGGAAGAAAGAAACAGCATTTGTCCATCTTCTTTTTCTAGAGGATTGCAATCTCTCAAAGACCAAATGAGGACGTTCATAAGTCGTTCATATATAGATGAACTTCGCTCATTCCGTTCGTTCACTATCTATCAGGATTTCACAGATCTATCCAACACCTTCACAGCCTGTCACTTCAGAAGTAAGGCAAGCCCCCTCACATGCAAAGAGCGGTATCCATCTATATTCAGAAAGACAGAGACAGAGAAACGGAGCTAGATATCGATAGACACATATAAATATATATACATGTGTATATATGGAGATACGGGTCTACAGATTTCTACCAGTCTCACTCTCGCAGAACCGCGTGCGAGGGAGTGAGCCATGATTTCCTCTCTCTATCTATCTATCTATGCATGCATGCATGCATGCGAATTCGTTCAGCTGTATCTATGGATGTATGTGTTCTGAAAGCTTGTAGAGACCCACCAGTACGTATGTTATGGGTGTCTATCTCTCTACGTATGCTATACATGTAAAGGCCGTGAGCGGTGAGATTGGGGGCTACATTAAGCTCTAGGGCTCCTAGCAAGTAAAGAATGAAGTGAATGAATGAGTAGACAAGATGAGAAGGATGCTGTAGGGAGTCTTTGCTTTGGAGTTCCTACATGAGGATTGAGCTGCCATTCCTGGACGGAGGGGATGTCAACAGATTTAAAACTCCCCGTTCGATTGTCTGATGCGATACGCATAGGCCCGTATTTCTTTCCCTCCTTCCACGCATACTCGCTCCAGTTACTTTACAGAAGACAAAAAAGCACAGGACAAGAATGGAGACAACAAAGATATACATACATAGATAGATTAAAG
>NW_027158289.1:2682-8416 GCF_002600585.1 Cystoisospora suis
ATAGATAGATAGATCTGTTGTTGATCTATGTGTTGAAGGCGTGTCCGTGGAGACTCCTGCACAAGGGAGACAGTCGGCAGAATGTCTGTCCACCAGCCTACACCTCTTTACGCATGTTAGAAAAGAGATAAAGAAGACGGAGAGGATGATATGAACCAAGAGAAGAAGGAAAGATGATTCAACAGAATAGAAAATAACGCAAGGCGGGAGAGAGATCGAGGAGGAAGAGCGGGCTGTTGAATCGTGGATTTCTCGTGTGCATGCGCATCACTTGTAAACGAAGGAAAGACAAGAGACAACCTCGGGCACCTGGGTGATAAGAGAAGAAAGAACAGGCTTCTCGCGCTCATCCCTCCTACATTCAATATCTATCTCAAAACACGATCATGTTACCTATCTGACCTATCTATCCACATGTATATCTACCATTTCATCTATTTATAATCTATCTACTAGTGTATGTATGACACCTGTAGGCCTATGTCTATATTTGTGGTGTACGTACATGACGAAGTGTCATCCAACGTGACTTTGAAACTGAAGCGAAGCAGAGAACCTCTACGTCTCTATGCCACACCAACACTCTCTCCTCTGTATCACCCCTAGATCTCCGTGAAACAGATCTATTAGCATCTATCCTATCTTCCACTTTCTCTGTTCTCCTTCTCTCTTCTTTCCTTCTCTTTGTGTTCCTCTCTTTCTTCTCTTCTTTTCTTCTTCTTCTTCTTCGAGAATGTAGCGTCCAGCTTACCCGGTGATAACATAGTCAGCTGTATCTCCTAAGGACCGTAGCATATTGAGAGGCTGAGCTGCGAATTGCATGGTAGCGCCTCCTTGCATGAAGAGAAGGCGATGAGTCTGGGGAATCTCAAGAAGGGAAGTTAGGCGATTCTCTGTATCCTCCATCATCTTCAGATAGAAACGCCCTCTATGGCTCTATGAAAGACGAAAAAGAACACAAAGAAAAGCAGAGGGCATGCGGCATGCATACACGCAGAAGCACCTGTAGCTACAACACTCAAGGGACAAGCGCAGAGGGAGAAAGACAAAAACCTAGGGAGAGACAGACAGAAGTGTATATACACCAATACTCACTTGTATATATAGAGAGAGAGAGAAAGAGAAAGAAATATAGATAGGTGTATTCATAAGTATGGACAGGTAGAGAAACAGGTATGTGATGTAGGTAAGTGTAGGATTTTGACGAGATCAGAAAGTAGAGACGCATGCAGGCATATAGGGACGCATGCACTGGAGAATAAAGATACACACAGAGGTGTACACACAAAAAGACAGAGAGATGTAGAGCTTTACATCCATATAAAGATACATACGTAAGTGCAGTTAGAGAGGTACACACCCACCTATGTAACTAGATAAATCGAGAATTTAAAGACAGAGGCAGATAGATGGAGAGATCAAGGTTGGACAGATAAAGAGATAGAGAGATAGACTCATACCATTTCCATGATACTCATGCCGCATCCGTGCCAGTTGAGGAGGTCATGTTGTGCTTGTAGAAGAACCTCTACAGGAAGACATGCTGGGCCTATAGAGAAGACGAACGAGAAAGGAGAGAGACTACTGTGTCTCTCCATAGACTAGCGTCTTCTCTCCTTTGATATGGAGAGAAGGTAAGGTATTCTCAGAGAGAGAGAGAGAGAGAGAGAGAGATGAGAGAGACGGTGAACAGAAGGTATTCTATCTGACTAACGACCTACTGAGATGTCGTAGCTAAACAACTCTATCGGCCTTTCCATGTCTACAGGTGTCACTAGGGGGTGTCTATCTCCGTGAAGGTCTTCTCGTGAATGCATTCACATAATAAAGCGGAAGCACACAGAGATTCATACAATACAGACTGAATACATACACATACATAGACATATCTACGCATACACATATATGCATGCATGCGTAGACATCCATAGAGATACCTGGACATCTATATTCACACACATTCATACATACCTAGACATACATAGACATACCTTATTCATACATACGCATACAAAGTATTATAGATATTCATGTATATGCATGCATACGTATGCATACATATTCTTAGGTAGATCTTTATACATACTCATACCTACGTAAGACGAGGTAGCTCGATGTCTTTTGTGTAGTGTTTCCTCCGACTTCGGAGAGAGAGAGAGACACTAATCACATGCAATTGATGGACCGACAGAGATATACTCGCTGGTAGACAGAGCCAAGGAGGGAGACACACAAAATTTATAACTCGGAGACTGGTGTAGCAAGCTACGGAGAGAGAGAAAGGGAACAGCGCACTAAACTGTCTTTCTCTTCATAAACATATAGATGCAAACATATATCTGGCCGTCGAGGTGGAGGCAAGAGAGACACAGACCGAGCGTTACCCCCCCTACTCACGTAAGACAACCTACGTCCACAGAAACAAAGAAAGAACATCTGGTTCTCTTTATCGCCATGTCTTCTTGCGCATGAGATACACGACAGAAAAAGAATTCATTCTTTTTTTTGCGTTTTTTAGAGGTAGTTGTGAGATACCTGCTGAGAAGTTGACGGCACGTCCATAAGGAAGAACATGCTGCTGAGGTGTGGCTTTAAAGTGAATGAAATCTTCTTCATTCTCAAGAAAAGAAGTACAAGAAGATGGAGAACAAGAAGAAGACAAAAGGGGAGACGGCGACGAATTCGCCATGGTCTTGGATTTCAAAGGGAGAAGGATGGAAAGAAGACACCAGAAAGAAAGATAAGAAAAGGGAAAGAAAAAAACTCCACACAAATCGTAGGAAGCACTTTTAAATGAAAAAGGTAAAAGGACTGGTAATGACGGAGAAAAAGAAGAAAACAAAGAAGAAAGAGAAAAAAGGAGAAACGATGATAGGTGTGCTAGATAGAGTAGTGATGATGGTCGTCGCCGTCGTAAGGAGATACGCGAACCAAGCAAAAACCGCTCGCTCACCCGATCACTCACGCCAGGGTTGCCCTCCACAGTCAGTCAGTCAGCTGGCCGGGACAGACGTTCATCCATTTCTTATTCATCTTGTCTATCAATCACTAAAGTAGAGACAGAAGCAAACGGACACAAACAAACCATCAAACAAGTAAAGAAAGAAATTTGAACTCGGGTGGTTGGTGGCTGTAGGAACGAGTACTAGTGTAGGATAGCAACAGCAGCAGCGGTAGTATTTGCAGCAGAAGCACTAGTTGTAGCGCTACGACCACGACTACCACGCTGAGTAGGGCTACTACTACTACTACCACGACGACTTTTGCGTCAAAGATGACTATTACTCTTATGACCAAAGAGCATGCGTTACTTTTATCGCCAAGCAGAAAGAGAGTGAGAGAGGGAAAGCATACATATACAAAGAGATACAGTTCGATGATTCGTCAATCGAGTAGCTGTGTGGAACTGTCCACCATAGATGGATAGAGAAAAAGATAGATAGATAAAGGATAGAGAGCTACACCATGTATTCTATTGTGTCTTCCATGTTCATTTAAGAGCTATGTGGACCAGCGGAAAGAGACGACTGGAGGTTATTTTGCGTAAGCAAGCCCTCAGAGAAAATGGACGAAAGATTCCCATCTAGTCACACATTGGTATCGGGTGCGTTCAGGCCTTTTCCTCACAGACAAAGTTGCATGTCCTCCGGTCGACAAAACATAGTGCATACATAGCTTGCGCCGTGAATGGGCATACGAACTACTAGGAGGACAGATGTGTCTATAGCCCCAAGCAAATGATCGCCCAGAGGATGATTCTACGCCTCTGTGTGGTTGGACTCGGAGGCATGTGTTTCGGGGACTGCTGGGCCTAGCTCTGGTCAACCACGCCCCCGTGGAAACTTGGGGTAGTTTTAGTTGCCTGCTGTAGGGCGGGCGAAAAGGCTCGAGGTTGGCGCGCTAGATCGCGGCGGATTTGGTTGCCAGAAGACACTGTACAATTTCTTCTCCTCCGGAGTTTCGTTGTGTACACCGAGGAGCGAGCAATCCAACAGACCGTTCTTAGCAATGAAGGTTCTAAAAAGGGCGGAGGGTGAGGATCCTACTGCCACTCTCTTGCACTTGCTCTGTGGAACCTCTACGGCAACGCCGATCCCCTTTCATCCACGTCGCACAGTCCGCGGCCATCCTCAGCTCCGTGACTCTTCAGACTGGGAGTCCGGACTACTGTCACCCGACGGCGCACCCTCTGCCTGAGGACCCCCAGGTGTGCGGACACGGCAGAGCCCCTCTCCGCCGTACTTTCACCCACTCCAAAGGTAAAGTTCGGCTGTGGGGAGGCACCGGAAACAACTCCAGCCAGCACGTCGTCCCGGTAGAACTGCGCCTGCGGTGCAGCATGAGTGACCGGTACCCAAGAACGATGGCAGAAGAAGGGCAGCGCAAAAATGCTGCGCAGGAGACTGTTCACTTGCTAAATGAGGCCTCGTAATTACTCATTCCTTCACGACGACATGAACTCAAGGCGTACAGACGTTACCAAAGACGAGCGAGGCCTGCTCCCTTAGCGCGTTAAAACAGGTGAGTAACGGTTATTGATCAGAGCTGTCGCCCTCTTCCTACCGTCCTCATATGAAAAGAACCACCTGCGACAGATGCTTGCCGTATCTGCCCGGGAAGGCGGCGAGACCACTGCTTGCCTCCCAGAAGACACTGGAACCAAGGCAAGAGAAGGGTGGTGACTGTCATCCTGCAGAGAAACACGTTACAGCAGACAAGTGAGGTAGTAGATGGGGAGAGTGACGCAGACTGGAGCGTGCAAGACTTTTTGCTGATAAAACGACGAAGCAACACAGAAGAACCGGGCACTGGCGATATCGCCGATCTGGCGTCCCAAGTGGAGATCGCTGCGGTCGACCGGACGCGGGACGCGACAGTCCCCCGATTGGTGTTCGTTCGGCTCGCAACGCTAGCTAGCTCGAGGACCATTCTTGGTTTGACCATTTCACGAAGAAGCAGCACCGCTACACCGCTTCAGTCATCTCTTTTCTTGCCATTTCAGACAGATTTCGAGCCTTGAATCTTGCTTTCGCCATTTTCTTGCGGCCTTCTCAGCCGAAACCGATCTTTCATCCGGCAATCGGAGTTGCTCTGCCCTCGAGAGCGAGACCTAACTCGGTGGTGCTTAGCGCTCCGTCCTGGCTGACATTTTCTTGAACTCCAGTTTTCTCTCATCATTCGTTTGTATGCGAGAAAATGCTCTTCCATTTGGAGAAGTTAGTTTCGTGAAATTGTGATAACATATCTGTTTTCTTTGGTCTGACCTGGCGACAGATCGTCGTGCTTTCCCTCTGATCCATTTCTGGAAAAGAGAAGGTAATCTGTGATCTTGCCCAGTCAGTCGTGTAAATTCTCATTTTCTCTTTTCGGCTTTACGCCCAGCAGAAGCGCCCTTCCGGCATCGGTCGGAACTGCTCCTGTGGCAACGTTTTTCTCCGGCGATGAAAATCATGACGGCCGGATTGTTCATGCTGGCTGCGCGGCTCTTCCAGGCCTTCGAGCCAGTGACCCAGCAGCCTCACGCACACCCGCAGGTGACCACCTCGCAAAGCATGATTCCCAGCGGTTACGTCAACGCAGTCGCTGCGATGGAGGGGCAGGAAGTCCACACCGAGAACCCCGCGAACGTGAACGTCGTCGGCATGGGAAACATGGAGTTGTTGCCCGGCCGCGAATCGACAGGAACTCAAGACAGCGAGATGCGTCAACGGTCAGCGAGTACTCCGGTAGAGAG
>NW_027158290.1:0-2358 GCF_002600585.1 Cystoisospora suis
TGCGCCGCCGCACGTAAACTCCCGAGCGTTGTGCTTTTTTTTTTCCTGCCGAGAGCAAAATCCATGCTCGCCACACCCTGCAATCCGGCAATAAGATTTCTCTTCCCTGAGCCTTTGGGCTTCTTCTTTACCGACCTCTCCATGTCAGCTGTCGTCTAGGAAATATTGCTGTTCGTCAGCGAAAACTGCAAAGGTAAGTCCTTCTTCGGCTGGTGCGCATCCATACGCCCAACGCCCTACTCCTTACGCTCCACGCAGCTCCCACAGAACACAATTGCGGAAGTTCCCGGGTCACGCCACCAACTGTAACGGGTGTTTGAAGTTGGCGCTCCGCCGCAGGACTTCTCCACAGAAAGGTGAGCGGGGGTTCCCTCTTAGCTTCCACTAGAAAGCGTCAGTCTCAAACACGTCCCTCCCCGTCGCTACCTACGTAGCAGAAGGGTGGGTCCGATGAAACATCCCCCGGCTACGGGAAGGCGGGAAACGGCTCTTTCCCAAAGATCCCAGCTTTGCTGAGTGAGCACAAGGTGGTAGAAGACGTGAGAGCGGAGGTGCGCGAGGGTAAAAGATGCCACGCAGCCTCGGACCAAGTTTCTCCACCACTTCGTAAAAATAAACATGCATTACCACTCTTCCCCTACGTTTACAGCTTGTTAGGGTTCCCTAGAGTTCCATAAACGTTACTTCCTAAGCACGCGTGTTCTTTCCAGACCGCTCAACACGTGCGACGTTGCGCAGAAAAGGGTTGGTCGTCTCTTCCTATTACGCACTGGGGAGTTTCTACACACACTCAGTTAACAATTTCCTGTTCTCTCCAGGTCTTTCCTTGTCGTTAGCCACACAGGCCTTTGTTCTTTACCAACTCAACATTACGCGTGCACTACACAGGCGCTTGCGCGTCAACTTCATATATAAAATCTGAATTAGGCGACCTTAGTTGCCCTAACGCACCACACAGGTTTCCGCTCACTCAGACACGTGAAAATCACCTCTTGTTTTTACTTTTCTACATACAAAAGGGTTAAATTTCCTCTCACTTCTCTGCTCTCACTCTCGTCGCTAGAGATCGGACAACACCACCTCAGTGGTGTGTGTACTCCTCGGCCGGTCTCGTGACCGGTGTGGTCCCGTGAGTTGGCCGCGCCGGTCCGCAGCGCTAGCCGTGGCTGCCCGGTAGCTATCACCTTAGTCGCTGCCGTCGCTACCTCTATTCATTGCATGCAACTATATGCTAACACTTTACCATGTAGCTATCACGCCTAGTCGTTTCCTACACTTAACGCCTGCAATCTCACACTTCACTGAGTTGCCTCGCATTGTTACTTACCCGTTTCACCTTCTGCCTGCTATGGTAACGCTTTCTTGGCATTTCATTACTCTTTTCGCTTCACTTATGCATTTGTACACATTCTTCATAGAGTAACACTCGTTTCTACACAGTTCGCTTACCTCCTTTCACTCTCACCCACACGCACACAGTCCCTTCGCGTTTAGGGCACTCACAGCAGTTCGGAAACTCTTGTCTTCCTGCAGGCGTTCTTCTCTCCCTCTCCTAGTTCTTCCTCTTTGGCACTCTTTTCCTCTTTTCTTGTTTCCCTTTGACGTTCTCGCTCTTTTCCGTTAGCGCACTTGTTTTTTCCTTTTTTACATTAGGCTGCACGAGCAGCCATGTCCTCGCTTCTTCCCGTTAACGCACTTGTCGTTTCCCCTTCTACATTAGGCTGCACTAGCAGCCATGTCTTTAAATTGTCTTCGTCCGTCTTCTTCTCACTTTTCTATGCTTCAACTCATCCTTCTTCTCTGCACATGTACGACACTACTCTCTCTACACGAGTATTCTTGACTTCCACACTCATCTTTGTTCTTCTTTGAATCTGTTAGGCTGCCTTCGCAGCCGTGCTCCTTCTTGAGGCTTCGGCAGTACACGTCCCGATCCTGGTCCTTCACAACTCAAGGCGTCAGTTCTCTAAGTCCCCGGGTTTTTTCCCTTGGAGCGCTGTCTTAATCGCTCTTTCTTTCTCGCTCTGACGCAGTACCCGTAAGCTTCCTGACTCTGTTAACTTCCTTAGGCTGCACTGGCAGCCCTCTCTCTGGGCAGAGGCATCGCTTCGGACAATTCTGGCCTCCCAGAAGTCTCTACTCTTCGTGGAATCACTCCCTGCGGTCGGTCTTCCTTATGAGCCTCTTGGGCTCTATGGGCCCGGGCGGCGAACAACTGATCTTTGCGTCCACGGCCTCCCTGAACGCCCGGCGCGAACCGATGCACGCCTATTGGTTTCCTCTGTCTATCTAACGCCTGTAACTGCGCCTTTCTGGTCGTGTTCGGCGATCTCCTGCCTCCCTAACTCCGGAGGGCGC
>NW_027158291.1:0-271 GCF_002600585.1 Cystoisospora suis
GAGGTTTTCCCGCGTGAATTTCCTTGGCCCAATTTGGTTTTTCCAGCTCTTCTAACGTTATACTAACTATGTTAGCTGCCTTCTCTGTTGATTAGGCTCCCTTAGGAGCCCTAACATTGCCTATCTAGAATCCACGGACCGTAGTTTCCCCCTCCCGGTCCGTGGGTCAGCTTAGCTATCCGTATATTGGTCCTTGACGTTTTGGCCAATGTCTGGCCTTTCTCTTCTTGGGCTGTTTTCCTGATCTTTACTGAGCTTCATGGCTCTAGAT
>NW_027158292.1:0-3418 GCF_002600585.1 Cystoisospora suis
TTTTCCTCACTCTTTCTTTCTCATCATTTCTTTCTTTCTTTCTTTACCTGCTCTTGGATTTCTGTGGCGGTTTTCTTTGTAGTTTCTAGGCCTTCTACGAGCTCCGTATTGGAGAGAATAGTAGCGGGATCAGCATTGGAGAGTTGAAGGAGAAGCGTGTCTTCGAGTTGCGCTAGGACGACCTTAAACTCGTTCTGTCTCCTCACAAGATCTCTCTTGGTACTCTCCAGCTCCGGCTGCTCTGCGTTGACGATTAAAGCGAGAATCTGCTCCTCTAAGCCTTCTTGGGTCACCGTAAAGTTGACGAGGGTGCATTGAGCCGCAATTTCGGGCTTGTAGTGAGGGTTGGCAAGCTTGGTTTGCAGAATTAAACAGAAACGAGGCATTAGCTCGATGTCTTCTCCTGCTATCTTTATCATCGGGGTGCGGCCCTACAGCAGACAACAAAGAAAAAAAAAGAAAGAAAGAAAGAGGAAGAAAGAAAGAAGGAGAGAGAAAGGAAGAGATAAGAGATATGACGAGTACACAGAGAGAGAGATAGAAGGTGAAGATAGAGATGATAGCCATGAACGCTGGAAAGCGAAAGAGATGTAAGAAGACACATTGAGATATATATATATATATATATATATACAGAAATAGATCAAAGACAGATAGATAGAAGGCTGATAAGTAAAGACAGATATGGGAGAGAGAGAGAAAGGGGGATGGTATGAGTTGAGGGAGGAGAAGAGAAGAGAATAGGCATGAAGCACCAATGGAAGAATAGCTACTTGAAATACATCCCACTGGCGAGCTGCCTACATATACATATATATACATATATATATAGAGAGAGAAACGGGATGAGAGAAGAAGAGGAGAGAGTATCTTTATTCTATCTATGCATGTGTATGTGTCTCTCCATCTGTATAGGAATAGGTCTCTTAAACTGTCTGTACTCCCGAGATTGTGGAAGAGAGTACGACATAAGTGTGTGCGGGGTGTATAAGATTCAGTCGTTCTCTCTTTCTCTCTCTCTCTTTTTCTTCTGTTTCTATGCGATAGATCTATCTATCTATTTCTTTCTTTCTTTCTTACTTTCTTAACGATTGCCCTGGATAGGAGAGGATCGAGTATAGGGTCTATATCTTCTCCGATAGCTTCGATGAGAAGGTGCTCTCCATTCCTCATAGCCTCTAAGACTTTGTTTAGCCATCTGTCTCGAGTCATTTGAACTGTGACTAGGTTATCGCGATCTTTCTGCTTAATCCACTTCACTCCTTGAAGCTGCGGGTCTATCAGTAAAGGCCACCTAACAATCCGAAAGAAAGAAAGAAAGAGGAAAAGAAAAAACACCCGTTAAAAGGATGAGGAAAGAAGAAAGAGAGAAAAGCAGAAAATGAAAAGGAAGAAGATGAACGGAGAAAAGAGACTGGGAGATGTGTCACAGGACTTGTCATTTTGCTGAGATTTTCTTTCTTATCTATTTCTTTCTTTCTTTCTCACTCTTTCTTATCCCTGTATCTTTCCTCCTTTCTGAATATCTCTCTGTCTTTCTATCTGTATATACACCTGAGCTTGATCCTGGGCCTTATGTTTAAAATGATCGTTCTTCATTCAATCGTGTCGATAGCTCTTCCATGTAGAATTGCTTCAATCCATTGCTATCCTCTCCTTCAATCTCTACATCCCTCTGCTTCTACAGAAAGCGATCAAAAAGGACAAGACGTCTCCATCTGTAAATCTCTTTCAATCACCTTTTAGTCTTTCTTTCTTTCTTTCTTCTCCTTCTTTTTCTTTCTCTTCTTACCTCGAACATGAAGTGACGATAGCGGCGTTTTCTATGGAGGTGCGATCTGCAGGTAGGCCATCATTCTTCCATCTAGCAATATCCGCCTCATCTGCCAGCACGTCAAGGGGAGTCACGCTAGGAGTAAAAGGAATACCTCGCTGGACAAAATCTTGCTTCCATGTCTCCTATAAGAAAGAAAGAAAGAAAAGAAAGAAAGAAAGCTATATAGAAAGACAAAGGAGAAAGATTGAGAA
This sequence comes from Cystoisospora suis, assembly GCF_002600585.1. Lineage (NCBI taxonomy): Eukaryota > Apicomplexa > Conoidasida > Eucoccidiorida > Sarcocystidae > Cystoisospora > Cystoisospora suis. The sequence continues at coordinate 2,029 of NW_027158292.1, forward strand.
AGAGTGAGGCAAGGAAAGAGAGAAGAAGGAAAGTGGCTAGCATGATAGGCAAGTCGCAAGAAGGCTCTCCATTTGATGGAAACGTTTCTTCTTCTTCTTCTTGGAGATTCCTTTCCTCCACCAAATCGGTATCTATCTATCTAGCTCCTTCTCTCTCTTTCTTTATCGGGCTTTGATATAAAAAAGACAGATAAATAGGTAGATATGCATATATGCATGTATATGTGTATGTGTGTATATTTTGGATAGGGTGCATGCGACATATATGTTGTAGAGGTTCACAAGGCAGCGAAAGAGAAGTAAATTGAATGGATAGTGAATGAAGGCAAATGAAAATGTCGACGACCTGTCAAGAAAAGACATTCCTTTCTTTCTTCACTCCATGTGAAACATACACTTCTTGATCATTCAATCTCTCCTCCCCCTTTTCTTTCTCTTTTTGCTCCTAATCCCCTTATCTTTATATACCTCGATGAGAGAGACGCGGAAAGGCGACGTGAAGGCTCCGACGTAGGAGACAAAAGCAGAGGCAAGCATCGTATCGCCTATGACGGTAATCTTGGAGTTCTCGAGTTGCGTAACACTCTCCGTCCATCTTGTATTTTCGTCGGCGAGGCCATTCACAAGCCTCTCTGCAAGATCTAGCTTTAATTGGCACTCCTGCGCTTCCGCTAGGACTCTTCCCTTCTCCGCATCTGCCTCCTGCATCTTGCTATTCAACTTCGCTAGGCGATCTACAGCAGGAAGAAGAAGAAGAAAAAGAGAGGAGAAGAAGAAGCAGAAGAAAGATGCAAGAAAGGAAAGAAAGAACGAAAGAGATGAAGAGAGAGAGACAGAGAAAGAGGAAAAGAAGAATAGAAGGAGAGAGGTGGAGAGAAGAAAAGAGAAAGGGATGGAGTGAGGGAAGAGTACTGCGAGGAAGGCTTTAAAAAGTTCAGGTCAAAAGCCTTAACCCGAGGTGAACGAGGAAGAGGGGACACAGGAAAGACAAGAGGTCTAGCCTCTATAGAAATGTCCTCATAAAGAGATAGATGGATGGATATGAATGAGATAGACAAAAAGAGAGATAGAAAGATAGAAAGAGAAGGTGAGACGTCCACAACAACGAAGAGGGGGAGAAACTTCGGGGGAAAAAAGAAGGAAAGAAAGAAAGGAGAGAAAGTCATCTCTCAGGGCTATTTAGAAGGAAAAAGGCTACACGCAGAGACAAACGTCACTCTGCAGATAGAGCCATGAGCATGGACATATATATACACTCGATACAACATTCTCTTTGCTTCCTCTCCCTTTATCTCTTTCTCTCTCTCTTTCTCCTGTACATGCGTCTGGCTGTATGTGCTTTCAGATGGATGTAGAAATGTGGACGCATGTATGTAAGTCTATATATGTA
>NW_027158293.1:0-268 GCF_002600585.1 Cystoisospora suis
AATCCTCACTGTGGTAGAAGTGAAGCGCCCCCGACTGATAGACGCGTTAACTATGGAACGGCAGTCGCACACACCCAAGGGGAGCTACAGCACGAACTGCCGCCAGAGCTTGACGCTGCCGCGCCTTATGGGTTCCGCCGAACGGCGGGCCGTCGTTCGCGGGCGGTGGAACAGGCCCGGGGTCTCTCGGGACCTGCACGACGAGGACGTCGTTGGCTCTAGCAGGGGGTGGATGATATGCCGGGCAACACAATAGTACGCCCGGGGC
>NW_027158294.1:0-201 GCF_002600585.1 Cystoisospora suis
TCCGGTGTGCTGCTCTGAATCTGTTCAGCAGCTCTGCCGCGGCTTAGAGATGAGCTGTCGGCCATTATACCAGGGGCGTTTCCGGGCGGTGGCGTGCTGCTCCTTTCAGGCAGAACCTGTGTGGCAGGCGACCGTCCGTGATGCGCCACCGACCGACTATTGGGGCTCACCTCCGAAGCTGCTACACGGTCTCTCGCGCTG
>NW_027158295.1:0-222 GCF_002600585.1 Cystoisospora suis
TCCGGGCGGTGGCGTGCTGCTCCTTTCAGGCAGAACCTGTGTGGCAGGCGACCGTCCGTGATGCGCCACCGACCGACTATTGGGGCTCACCTCCGAAGCTGCTACACGGTCTCTCGCGCTGAGGGAGTCTTCTGAGCGGCCGCTCGGCCTCACCCGGGGAAGCGGCCACGTTGAATCCGGTTCCTCAGGCAGAGCTAATAGTTTTAGCTGTTCTCTAGTAGC
>NW_027158296.1:0-390 GCF_002600585.1 Cystoisospora suis
CGCCTGCTACTGTCTCTGCACGCCCTCACGGAGTCGTTCTTGCTCGCGATGCTTGACTCTTTGGCCGAAACGCCTCCCTCTCGAAGCTCTCTCTTCCCGCCGACCTGGCCTCCTGTGCAATACTCGGTGATCATCTGGGTTTGGCCCCCGGACGGAACTCTGCGGTGGTTAGGCTGCCCTAGCAGCCCTCTGTGACTCCCCTTGGGGCCTTCATGCCTCTAACCAACTTGCACTTTGGTTAACTCGGGCCGGCCAAGCTTCCTCTTGGACCTACGCCTTCAGGGTGGCTTCAGACTAGGTCGGCGGCTATTATTCGGGCCGCGCTAGCTCTGAGGGGACCGCTAGGGTTCCCGGTCGGCCGTGCAGGTTGCTCCGAGCATCGATCCCGGG
>NW_027158297.1:0-478 GCF_002600585.1 Cystoisospora suis
TGCCAAGAAGAACAATAGCCTTTCAGGTACCAAGCCCAAACAACACCTTTCCTCTTTTCTTCTTTTCATTACTTTGTTCTATCACGGCCTACCAATTGAGAATGAGATTACAGAAATCACGACAGTTCCATCCTAGCACTCGATAGGGACGTTTGCGTATTTGCATGAGAAGCTGAAAGAAGACAGCGCCTGGTAGGTAAACCACTTGGAGATCTTCAGCTTTTCTCCTTCCTCTTGTATCGCCCGCGCTGTCCTCAGCGTCATCGTTCTCTCCTTGGCCTCTTCCTAGATACCGTCGTCTATAATACGAAGAACATAGACCTCCTTCCGCTTCACCATAGGAGAACATGCCCCGACTTCCACGTGTACCCCCACCTCCGCCATCTCTTCTACTTGTGGAGCCCCTACTCATTAAACGTAGAGAGCTTCCAAAGCGAGATGTCGATCCTTCTTCTTCTCTATTATCATGATGGCTTTG
>NW_027158297.1:561-3056 GCF_002600585.1 Cystoisospora suis
ATGAAGACGAGGAAGAAGAGGAACTATTTTCATTGTCTCTACAACCCACATCACCAGCATGTTCTGTACAGTACACAAACATTTTGATAGCTGAAGGCTTGAAGGGAGGAAAGGTTCGGCTGATTTGCCAGTCCATCCTTCCTCTACCCTTCTCGCCTTCCCCCATCCACTCTAAAGATAGAAAACAGACACGATTCGTCGACGCATCTTCATCCTCATCTTCATCTGACGATGAAGGAGAATAAGACAGTCTCCCAGAATTCTTATCGTCTCTTGTACTACTACGGCTATTAGCATTCCACCCCGCATTCGCACTTCCTTCATTCCCACCACTACTTACGCCTCTTCCTGTTAAGCTTTCCATGCTACTGGTGAACCAGCTGACTAAACCTCCGCGAGTCCCTTCTTGTTCTTCTTGTTCTCCCCCCCCATCCTCTTGATGCGTTTCTCCCCTTTGACTATGTGAGAAAGAAAGAAAGCCTTTCTTTTGAAGAGCTGCCCCTCTGCGTCTCTCGTCTTCTCTTCTCTTTCTTCTCGCTTCTTTCTGTTCCTGTTTTTCTTCAGCGTCTCCTACGTGAGGTCGAAACTCGAGGACAGCCTGGGTATGAGCGAAGGCTCCCGTGCCGAAGAAGAATCCCCCCAAGGCACCTGCTGTATTCTCCATACGATGACTGATAACACACACACGTGTACATACACCTAAAATCACTTTCTTTTCTCTCGACAAACGACGAGATGACCGACGATGATGAGATGAAGAAAAGCAAGAAGACGACCCACCACCAGAAAAAGAAGGGTGATCAGTTCCTTCGTCTTCTTCTCTTCTTCTGTCTCGTCTCCCTTCTCCCCCCCCAAATACAGGAAGATGATCTTCAACAAAGGCAATCAATTCTTCCATACCTTCAATACGTCCTTCTTCCAAAATGGGCGAGCCGTCATCATCTTCATCTTGCTGATGCGGCTGCTCGCGTTGTTGGACAGATTCATCTTGCGACGATGACAGTCTTTCTCCTCTTAGCACTCTCTGCTGTTTCAGACGTAATTCGGTTCTCTTTCTCTTCTCTGCGTCTTCTTCATTCTCTTCTTCTCTTCTTCTTCTTCCGCCCCCTTCCGTCACACCTTCAGCTACGGATCCACCCGGTGAAGGATGGAGGGCAGTCGGCTCCTTATCTACATCACCTGCAAACTCATCCTCGCCACCTTTTGCATGGAGACAAAAAGGACCTGTCGATCCACTTGGAGCTCCTCCTTCGATACTCGCCCCGCTACTACCACTACTACCTTCTTGTTGTGCTCGAACAGAAGAAGATGAAGAAGAAGAGGAAGAAGAAGAAGAAGAGATATCCATCTCAACGGGAGGAGGAAAGAAGGCAGCACGTTGTTGCCTTTCTTCGTCTTGTCTCCTTTCAGCATCTGTAGGTTGGTGATAGCCTACAGGCAAAGAACCAGTTGTGAGATTGCGTCCTTGGGCAGTCGCCCTAGTAGAAGATTCTCCGTCTCTCCCGTCTCCTCTTCCTTCCCCATCTTCTGTATGGCTCTGTCCATCACTTTGTTGCGTCTTCGATGTTGTAGAGGTAGTAGCAGTGGAAGGCTGTAGACGTCGCAGGTGCCTCGCAATTCTTCTACACCGACGGGCGTTATGATTGGAGGTCCATGAAGAGATCGGCCCTTGCCAGTAGCACTGCTGGCATTCAACAGGAAGAAGGAGATACTGAAAGAAAGACAAACAACACACACGTCATACACTGTATACACATATATATCTATGTATGTGTACATATACTACAGACATGCTACTATTCGACCTCAACCACATACACACATGAAGACACTTTTTCTCTCCAAGTGAGAGACAAAGGACAGACAAAATAGAAGGAAAAGAAGAAGAGAAGAAGCCTCATCCATCTTTGCAGCTTGAAGATGCTCGACGTCCTCCGTCGTTGTCATCGTTTTCTGTGAAGTATAGAGAGATATCTTATTCATTCAAACAGACATGCACAAATCGATGCTTTTCTTCTCCATCGCGAAAACACAAGCCGAGAAGGCTCTCCCCCTCTTACTCTCTTGGCGCGATGTGCATACCGTCCAGTTGCAACCGAAGAGAAGAGGATCTGATACACACAAGATCTACAGCCCTACTCCTACAAGAAACACCACTCAACTCAAACACGGATGGCTTCAGAAAATACTTCAGAAGCTGACAACGAAATCGCCTATCTACATATATCTAGATGGATGGACACTCTCTTCTGTTATTTTCTCTACAGCTTTGACTACGAAGAAACACATTCGTTTCTATGTGTACGGCCTGTCTGTCTCTCTATCAAAACGTCGATCCAGAGAGGGTCCGGAGATGACCGCCTGATGCACAGGGGGCGCATGCACTCATAAATGCGCATCGTGTCACTAGAACGAGTATAGTGTAAGGGTGAAAACGCCTAACAAGATTTCTCCCCAACACTGTGTCTACGAGCGATGAAGATAGATAGATAGAT
>NW_027158297.1:3178-14670 GCF_002600585.1 Cystoisospora suis
GATAGATTAAAGATAGATGAAAACATAGCATCATGTACCACAGGTAACATGTATCGACCCTCAAGATCTCCATCCTTTCTTACGTGCACTATACATAGGAAAATTCGTCTACAGCGAATTCACCCATGTACGTGTGTACCGTGATCAAAGTCGAATATATATACAGAGACCAGAGACAGACGGTAGCAGCCCCTAGTGTATGTGCCTCTGAACTTGAGAACCCTTCTCTTCATTACCGTAGCTATCTATGCTGTGCATAATAAAGGGCGAGAGCAATAGAAGAAGAATCCCAGTCACACGCCAACTAGTCAAGCCTCTCCAAGATCCAGAGAAAGCGTTCCTCCATGAAGTAACTCGATGAGAGGCAAGCCATGTGAAAAGCAGAAGACGACTTACATTAAGTGCGAAGTCGACAACTTTCTCGCTTGAGCATTCCTCAATCGATTCAAGTTGAGAAGCGTATACTGGACCTCGACATAGGGGGCACATCGACGTCCTCATTAAGACAGCTAACATACAATCTCGACAAAAGATATGAAGACAAGGAGTTACTACAGGTCTTAGGAGTAGCTCAAAGCATATAGGACACTTGAAATCTTCTTCTGTGTAATAGGTGGTTATCAGCTTCATCTTGTTCTTATGTCGATCTCCCCCAGCTCCTGTATTTCTCCCCCCTCTGCCCTGTCGTCTGTCTCCGGGGGTGATGTATTGCACTCTCTTGACTTTATGATTTCTTAGCAGTCTTAGTGCTTGAGATTGAAGCTGAGGTCGGATGTCACCTGGTTGATTCTCTTCAGAGATAAAACCAAAGAAGCCACCTGCTGAATGAAGAAGATGAGCTAGACCTGAGATAGCTCCATCTGACGAAAGAAGAAGAGGAGACAGACCTCTCTGTAGCGCCTCAGCTGTTGACGTCGATGCTGCTGAAAATGAAGACGCGAGATCGACAAGCTGACGTTGGAGCCGTTGACGTTGATGAGGTTGCTATGGAAAGGAGACAATACATTATACATAGACATACAGACATCTTCATATAGGTATGCATAGAAACCTACTACATGCATATTCATACATACATACATACATATTCACATATAGCTTTGTACGGGGGGGTGCAAGATAGCGCGATGCAGAATAGACGAAAGAAGGAAAAAGACAGAAAGAGAGAAGTGGAAAACAATAGGAAGACAAACACAAGGGAACTCAACAAGAAGAGAGAAAAGACCAAAGATCCTACGTTGGCTCTCCTGGGAAATGATATAGCATACATTCATTCCATATGTCCTATACACAATATATACACCTAGGGCAGATAGGGGCCTACACACCCGTTTGACCAGGCGCATATACGCAAGAAAGGAGAGGGCGAAAACAAGAGAAGCTTCACTGGATTGTAAAGGCTAATGCGAGTCGCCCAAGTGCGTTGCTGACCCGCTTCGGGTGAACACGCAGACTTCAGGCAGGGGTAGCACCGATAAATATAAATAGAGAGAAAGTGTTGGTGTGTATAGACACATGGAAAATTGGTGAGAGACAGAACCTAGAATCTACAGCATGTGTTCGGAAGAACGTGTGGAAGCTTCTTCTGTACCTCATACAGGACGAACTGAGACTGCCGGGCATCACTGTATGAACCCAAGTCGATGAAAGAACGATACGGATGATCAGGACCTCTACCCCATAGATAGATAGATAGATAGATAGATAGATTAAAGGTAGATAGATAGATAGATGAGTAACCGCATGCCATCTGGAGAGTGTAGTGACCCTGGTGTATTGACTTCTTGGGTAATCGACAGAGAGGTTCGCACTTGTACCAACCACTAGATAAGATTTGTCTATTCATAGGCTCTGGTCCTATCTAAGGGTATCCGTGTATGCAGTCACCTACATACAAGGGGGATGTCTAAATGCGTACCTGAAGATACCGTCGAGAGGCAAGAGCTGCCGCAGCAGCAGTTCTTGACGCAGCTGAAGCAGAGGCGAATGGAAGAGCTGCTGCGAGATGACTTGAAGGGGCCGGTGAGACAGAGAGAACAAGAGATCTATCTTCCTCTTGTTGGTGTTCGCCCGTTGTTCTTGTTTGTGCGGACGGAGTTGCACTTCGAGGTCTCCCTTCCCCTGCTATGATACTTCTCGTTGATCGTCTGTTGGCTTGTCCTGGCTGAGAAAAAGAGAAGGAGGTTGGTGAAGCTGGAGTTGACCTCTGTCCTAGATTATAGAAAGATAATCTTCCTCTATCTACATGACTATTCGCATGAGTTAGAGTTCCCCTGTTGGGTTCACCAATCAAGCGACTCTGTCCCCCCCGCTCCCCTCCTCGTGTTGCTCTTTCTTCTCTTGTTCTGCTAGGTCGGCGACTTCCCTCAGCATCACTATGACCATGGCGACTAGATGAACGTCTTCTCCGTTCTCCTGGAATTGAGCTTGTTAATTGAGACATCGGTGAGGGAGGAGGACCGGCGCCATCCGTGCTCCGCCTTGCGGGAGATGTTATCACTCCAGTTGCAGCACTAGGAGAAGTACCAGAGGAGGTCCGACTATTCCTAGTGTGACTACTGCTCCTGCTACTATTCCCACTATGGTCTAGGGGTCGTTCACTATTAGAATCACTACCTTGCAGAGAAGAGGCGGGCATCTGTCTACGTAATCTTCTCCCTCCAGGTAATGTGACAATCGACATAACTAGATCTCTTTGTCTTTGTGCTTCTCGAATGGCATCGGACGACAATCCTCGATTCAATGCGGAGACACCTCCTGATCCCACCCCGCTCGATGCTGATTGAGAGAGCCGATTCGACACGCTTGCTAGTGGAGATGTGCGAGGAGGGGCATTCTGCAGAAAAGGAAGAGGAGGAGAAGATTGCCGAGGAAGAGGCGGAGTCGCGCCCGCGTGTTGCTGATTGTGTCGCTGTGATGTATGTGATCCACCCCGGCCTTCTTCTCGTTCTTGTTCCCGCTCTTGGTTCCTTCGGTATCTCTCATGCTGTTGCCATAATAAGCGCTGCTCCTCTTGAAGTCGACGAAACTCCTCAGGGGACATACCCATAGACGCGAGGAAATCAGGGTCGGCCATTTTAATTTCTTTTCCGAAAGCAGAGAGAAAGACAAAAAAGACCACTTTTCTTTCTGTGTGACTGTGAAAGAAAAGAGCTATAGAAAATGTGACAAATGACAAGAGAAAACTGGGAAGGTCCTCAAAAAAGTCAAGCGAACGGGTGTGAAAACTCAAATTGAATAATAGGATACGAATGCTGCTAGCTTGACTCTTCCTCTTGTGAAAGAAAAGATCCTAGCCGAGTGAAAGAAGATGGATGCTGGAATCATAACGGTTATGCCGCCGAAGACTTCCGCGGCAAGCTTGGCTTGTGCCGCCCCGTTGGAGAAGAAGAGAAGCACCAGGAAGAGTAAGCAGATTCACGGGAAGTAACATGTGGCAAAGAGTACGAGTATTAAAGAAGGCAGCTGGACAAATAAAAAGAGAAAGAGGCGCCCTTGCGGGAATGTGTGGTGTGAGGAACGCGCGCGGCTGGTTCGCGTAGAGATGTAATGCAAAGATCTCTTCCTATCCTCGATCGCATCTTGAGTCATTTTATCCGATTTCGAGTGACAGCTCCAAGCTCACAAATGTTTCCTGCTCAGCCACTTCTCCATTTGGAGCCTTTTTTGTCATCTGCATGTAAGTGGAGTAGAAAGACCCGTTGCGATTTGTGAAATGTTCCATTCTCTAGAGAAAACATGTCGGATTTCTAGTAGGAATCGGAGGAAGAGATGGTGAGGAGAGCGATGCCCGGGGAGGAGTGCGCTGAGTGGTTTACCATAGCCGGGTGAGTAGTCGGACTAGCAACTGCGGCAAGTAGTTGGATGAGGCAGGTGGCAGGCAGTGGTGATGCCGGTATACCAGCAGTTGAGGCAACACGAATGACTTTCAGTAAACACTGGAAAAAGCGCAGTTTCTCATCTAGGAAACTTCATGGGGTAGCAAAAAGGAAGAAAAACCATGAGAAGAGGAAAAGTAAAGACACCCAAGGGGAAAAGTAGTTCTTTCGAGGCCTCGCCGCTGACCCCAAAAAGAGAACACGAATACACGATTATCCGACTTTTTGGGCTGTCTACTGTGTGTAGACCCACATCGTCGTTGTTGTCCATCGTCTTGTTGATCATCATGAGACTTATGGGAAGCAGGAGATTTCAGGGACATCGTTAGGAAATACCAGGAGTGTACGGTTATTGGCCTTCCGGTGTCTCTGCGTACTTCAAGCCAGGGGCCGCGAGTCGAGTGGTTAACGAAAGGACGGGAGTGAATGCCCGGCCTCTAGCCTCAGCACGTGAGTTGTCTAGCTTGTTTTGCGTCACTTAGAATAGGCGACACTGTAGTTAGAAGTGAGGGTGCATCGGAATCAAGCAAAGGGCACTCGTTTGCCGGCTGTCCCGGCGCGTGGGTTGCGGCACTTTGTGCGGTAGCGTACGGAGTACGATTTGGCTTCTTCTGTCGCACACACTGCCATTTCATACGAGTGCCTACGCTCAGCATCCAAAACTCGTTCCCCGTAACTACTAAAGCTTCTCTTCCGCTCCCGCCAAGGCATAATGCTCGCAGCAGAGCTGGTAACTCCCGCAACTCAGCCCGGCACGGGGCATTGCCGAGCTGCCGGACCACGCTGACAACCCAGACTGAAGTCTCGTGCGTTTTAGCTGCCGCACTCCGCTGTCACAATGTCGTTTCTCCTCGCAGCCCGGGAATTCCGTGGGCCCGGATGGGAAAACTCGCACACACTGCCTGCCACGCAAGGGCCATCAACGACCCCAGCCCATGCCCAAGAGCGCCTTTCGCGGACTCAGCGTGCAGCCGAACCACTCCGCTACCGTGGACACTTTTCGCTTGGTGGGCAGTGGTAGGCAAAGAGCTTCATTCTTCAGTTTGGTGCCAGGAGCGGTCACCGTTCCCCGGACAGGCACAGCAGCTATGCCAGCGAAAGAGAACTAATTCCCTCCCCATGCCCGTCCAGATCCTCGCATCTCACTTTGTCGATCTGTCCTAGGGATACACCGCTCCTCAAGTCTCCGTGACAAGAAAGTGCCTCGGCAATGTGGTGCTCCAGCTTTCGCGATCGCCGTTGGATGGCCGGCTGTCCCACCTGCACGTGTTAGGACGACTGAAAGGGCCTGGGGGGCTCTCCGTTGTGGAGGCTCTGTGCCAGCTCCGCGTTCCCACGTCTGAACCTTGATCTCTCACATCGCGGTGTAAAGCATACCCATAGCAATCCTCTTTCCACACCGGAGTGCAGAACGGATCTTCGCAGGCTAGGAGCCCCAACGTGTATGCGTGTACACTGTGATGGAAATTCTACGACTCCCTTGTCTTCAGCAAGAAACTATTGTTGTTCGTGGAGCCCCAATCAACAACCTTCTGGAGAGTAGAGAAGGTGGATCGAAGTATTGCCCGCTTTTGGCGCGTGTTTTCTTTTCTCCGGGGCTTGATAACTTTGACCGTCAGGGAGAAAGCTCACATGTAACTAGCTACGTCGCCAAAAGAAATCCCGACTGGGACGCTTGAAACACTAGTACCGGGAAGACATAAAGGAGTCTCAGCCCGGCTCATATTTAGTTCAACTGCGCTTGTTCCCGTGAAGGGGCAGAGTACACTAAAGGTCGTTGCTGAACCCCCCTTCAACAACCCACGGCAGCACAGCTGATCGCCAGCTTATGGCAACGCGCTTCACTCTCCCCTGAAGCCACATGCACTCTTACTATCCCTACACTCGTAACAAGCCCTCTCCGTACCTCAACGCATCCAACCACGTACGGGAGAAAAAGCTAGAGAGCTATGAGTTCCTTGGTCGGCTACTTCACAAAAGGCCCTCCATGTTACCGCGAAACGACTTTCCCGTTTCCGCAACCACTTCCCGCCGCCTAAAGATGAGCAGAAACCAACGTCAATAGCGTCAATAAGGTCCCGGTTTCTGTCTAGTTTATATTTACTTCCTCAGCCCTTGGAGAAGCTCAGGAGAACCGAAGATACGAAAGGAGGTCGGAGTGTTCCCTAATAGCCTGTCTTCTGTTGCAGCAAGCGTCGCAGCAAATCGCGAACTGTGCGCCTACGGTCGAAGCCGTTGAAAGACAGTATAACCACCGGAATAACCCGGAGCAAGGACTGCTTTCCAGAAGAGTATCTGATGCTCTGCCCCGTGTCGCCACTTTTTTCCTTCATAACCCACCCGATAAGGTATACTCGAAGGACGGCGTGTAAGCATTCGCGATCCTGGAGATACACTTTCCAGAAACGCCATCAGAACGGAAGCTAGTTACCCTTCTGTTCACTTCAGCACTTCCTCGTGCCACAGAGAGCCACCTGTCTCTAGTAGGGGTGGCATATGTAAATGTGTCCTACCCAGTGTGCTGTGTGGTGGTCTTACCCGGGGTGAGAGGGCTGATCCAACTGCGCTGCTGCACCTGAAACAAATTTGCCCGGACGGCACAAGGCACTCAGAAACTAGGCCTGATATAAGTGATATATACTACCGGCCACCTTTGATTGAAAGACAGGCTTTCTGCGGCACGGAAGGAAGTTTCCATCATTAGAGGCTGGTACGTGAGGTGGGACATCCCGAGAGGGCCATATTGACTACTCCTGACAGGGTATTCATTTATCAAATCAGGGTAGAGCACGTTTCGTGGTTCTAGGAGCACTTTCCGCTTGCAATCTGTGTCTGTGCATGCAGGCTAGCGTGCTGTTACCGACAACGCCATAGCACTCCCTGACCGAGAAGGAAGCGTACGATAGCCTGCTGCCGAAGGACAAATTATCGCTAGTCTAAGAGCCTCCTTTTGGGTTTGCGATAAGCAGAGCCCGCCGCCGTCGACAACGCGTGATCAAGAAGTGGTTTTCCTAAACCAGCATCTGAAAAGGCTGTTCTCCAGGGGAGGGCGTATGGTAACGTCTATTCTTCTTCGGCGGACCACCTCGGTTCTGCAAAGTAGATGTAAGTAAAGCCAGGCAGCGCCTAAGTTTCAGTAGCATCCGAAGATCTGATGGTGATACCTTGGGACTCTGAACTCCGCTTCGCTCGCTTTCGAGCTGGCAAAAACGGGTCTCTGGGCAAAAGTGCTGTTTACCACGGCTAACACACTAGCGACTGCCTCGAAGGCAGTCCTATGCAAGATGCCTTTACCACAAGCATGTGTGTACAGTAGAGTCCTCTGCTTGCTGGGAAGGATGAAAAACAGTGCAAGGTGTGGCTAGTGATAGATAGTTCGGCCTTCCGCCTCAAGCGAGCGTGCCCCTAGATATAAAAAGTGAAGTGTTGTCATTCTTGGTCACTGGTACTCCTACTGTAGTTTCAAAGATAAACAATGCTTGCTTCGGTGAAGGATCCAGTGTTCAACGTGTGAGTGTGGCGCGTCGACCGTACCCCACGACGCAGGCATTCCCTTCGGAACATCATCTGAAAAAACGGAAAGTCTGACAAGTCTCAGATAATTCACAATGAATTTGAATACCAGAATACGACAAGACGTCCAGATGGAAAGAGCTGCTTCAGGACGAAATCAGTTGCAGCGCAGTGCAGGCCCCTGTCACTACGAGGGCGGACGTCACTGACTGGATCGACCACATGCGGGACTCCCAGGCGACGACCTCTGAAGACGACCACCTTTGGCAAGAAGCATCATTACGCAAGTGGGTGAAGATCATATTGACGAAGGAAAGAGCCCTAAGCACGTGGCTCTACAAAATTGGTAGATCTGAAAGTTGGCATGATTAGGCGCCCACAACGTCGTCGCATCAAGGATGGGCGTCCTGGCAAATATCCCCTAAGACCTCGCAAGCAATGAAGAGCAGATTGTTCATAAAACGAAGAAGACTCCAGCCCGCTGTCGTCACTATGTGCGTCCACAGCAACACCGCAGACACTTTTAAAGACTTCTCGAGAGACTGATGAAGAACACTGTTGAAAGAACAACCAAAACGCAGCGCAGTACTGGGCTCGTTACAGCAGCATTGTTGGTGTTGTCTTTGGGAGGGGTGGACTCCTGGCTATCGGGGGCAGTCCTGGGGTCCTCAGGGATGGTCTTGCGACTACCAGGGTTAGTCTTGGAAGTATCAGGACCAGTTCTCTCAGTATCGCGAAGAAGCTCGTCGCCACCACGGGGAGTTTTACCGGCCCTCGAGATAGTCCGGCCGGCATCCCTATCGGCCTCAGGGATAGTCCAACCGGCATCCCTATCGGCATCAGGGATAGTCCAACCGGCATCCCTATCGGCATCAGGGATAGTTCGACTGGCATCCCTACCGGCATCAGGGATAGTTCGACTGGCATCCCTACCGGCATCAGGGATAGTCCTAGTGGCATCCCTACCGGCATCAGGGATACTCCCAGTGCCATCCCTACCGGCATCAGGCATAGTCCTACCGATACCTGGGACAGTCTTACCGGTATCAGGGACAGTCTTACCGGCACCATAGTCCGAACCACCGGGTATCGTTTTAGCTGCGATACGAAAGTGCATGCTGCAAACTTTACTGGGGTTGAGAACTGTACATGTTTTCAGGCATATGCTATTGATTGCCTCTGTAGGGAGTTCCGTTAACGATAGCGTGTATTCAGGCGGGTTCTTGGAACGATCACTTGTAATTTGCGCTCCAGGAACGACTTCGTCCAAGTGAGTCTGGCCGTCGCAGTCCGATGTACTATAAACAAACCCGTCACCTCCGGGTAATAGAGTACCTCCCTGAGGACACGAGAAGACTACAGATTCTCCTGCTTTCGCCATGGTTACGAAGACCTCGTCAGCAGCGCACACAACTGAGAAAAAGATGCACAAGACCATACCAAAGTCGACACAGTCCATTTCTACCTGGGACGGTGTAACGTAAGTCACACGGGGCTCAGAAACATACTGGCACAAGGGTACAACTGTCAACCTTGCAGCGAGACCTCAAGTGAAGCTTGCCAGTTTTCATCGGTGCCGTGTACAGCCTCAACACACTACTGCAGTGAACACAACCCTTGGACAAGCCGCGCTTCCCCGGGAATCACCGGTAAGTCGATCACCGTTGCCAGAGTCTATGTGACGGTATTGTGGCCGGGGCCTTCCTCTCCCCTGGCAATACTACGCACGGTCAAAAAGAAAGTTCCTCAGAGAAGAAGATCACACAGCGCCCAAGGCTAGCGAGACTTCCGCCGCTCCTGAACCGCTGCCAACGAAGTGATCTGCTAGACGCTGCTGCTGGGTGGTCTCCGAAGTGGTTGCTCCAACAAGAGCTGCTCGGACTCCGAGGCGCGCGTCGTGTTTACACTGTCAAGTGCCGGAAGCGTAGCTGAACACATGTCGTGCCAGCTGCACTACAAAGATATAATTAAGCTGATTTATTCAGTACTGTCACCTTGTTACCCACCCGGTATTACTAGTCTTGCGACCAGCATCGCACATGGTAGCGCAAGTAGCAAGTATTGTAAGCTGCTTACGCGGAGAGGACTGGCGCTGCAGTTTCTGGTCCGGCTCGATGGTGACGCCAACCACACATGCATCCTGTGCTTCACGTCTGCCGCCTGGCTGGGAACAGGCAAAATAAAGCACCTGCCGGTCTGCTGGAGCCTCGTTGACGATGATTGAGTACCCGGTCAGTCTCGTGAGCGCTGTCACCTGGACTCCTGGGATGCTGGTAAGACTCTTTTCGCTGCTGCAGTCTTTTGTCTCACAGTACGTTCCAGACAGAGCTGAAGGGCGTAGTCTGTTTAAAACTCTGGAGCAAATGAGTTCTGCGGAGCTGCCTTCCCGGAGGACGATTGAGATCTCTTTGCGGGACGCATTGCATAGGGCTACAACATCCGACGAAGGGGACACGTCACTGGCGAGCAGACATGGGACAGCGGCCAGGACAACGAAAGGAGCAACTATAAGAGAAAACGGGTTCTTGCGATGGTTCTTTAAGAAAGCGTTTGCAGTCGTTCCCCTGTGAGCGCTTCCCGGCACGGTAGCGCACCCCGTAGATCTGGCGGGCACGGTCGGCATACTGGTCATACTAGTACGGAGAACCGCCTCTCCGGTTATTATCACCGGATCAGAACCCATGGTCCCTAGGTCCCTGGTAAAAAAAAGACGGCAAAGAATTTGACTATTGATATTGAGTTGCTTCTCGCTTCGTGCTCACTGGGGCCGGCGGTCCGTTGAGAGGCCGACCCGTTTGGGCGATCGTTCGCCGCGCCGCAGCCTGCTGACGACGTACTGACAAAAAGAAAAAGCTAATGCTACAGGGAAAACGTTGCCTCATGCACGAAACACGGCAAGCGATGAAAGCTTTATGAATGGCAGGGAAATCTCTCGGCAAGTGGGACCGTTTTGCTGGACGGCCCGCTCTACGCAACCCAGTCTGGGAGTTGTCGGTGCGCGCCTCTTCGCTCAACGCTCACGCCCGGTGCTCCCGTTGTAGAGTGCTTTGGCTGGCCCATGCACAGCTCCACTTACCAGTGCATTGCCGTCCTGCGGCGAGTGCATGGCGGTAACGTACTACGAGCATTCAGAATGACCGCTGGTAAACTTGGCGACGTTCTCTCGCCTAGGGCGGATCGCAGTTCTCTGCACCTAACATGCAGCGGCCAGACAGTATGAGGCCCCACCTTTAGAGACCTTTCTCTCATGTCCGACCTCGTCTAATCTCCCCGATGGCCGCGAGCCGGCACCGCTGGAGCCCGAGCTAGCTAGACGCGCCAGCCAACAGGCCCTGTCGGGTAGGGGGGGGGTACTTCCACCAACTTGAGCAAGAGTGCCTCATGGTTTATTACGGAGTTCCGCCAAACAAAAGTGTGAGGTCGTCGTCGAGTAGAATCGCAGAACTAGTTCCCCGGATGCGATGTGCGCCTCGTAGGCAGCTGGTCCGGGCGCTAGTGTGCTCGGAGTATGCTTTCTCAGAGTGCTGTGGCGAATTGTTCCGTCGGCAACTGCCATGCGAGTATTCTTCGCCGCTGCCGGTGAAACCCAAAAGATATGCCGCCATGAGCAGCTGCACCGACACGCCCGCAAAACCCTACAGTGCTCACTCGGCTAAAAACCAGCCGGTGAGTTGCTACAGTAACTCTGTTACAGACAGCTAAGAGTGCTGCCCACAGCGGAGGGCTCTGTCGCGTGTAGTGGGTTCTGGGGCCCCCGGTGCCGTAAGAGACGCTACGGTACGCAGGAGGCGCTGGACCTGCTAGGCAGGCAGAGAGTGTGCACTGGTCCCTCGTGGTGCGGACCTCCTGGGACGACGAGAGACACGCCGTGCGCAGGTGACCGGCTGGGGAGAATCAGTTCTGCTGGTTGAAGATTACAGTTTCTATGAGGACAGTGCTAGCAGTTGCTCAACTCTGGCAAACGAGCTGAGCTGTACACTCTCGTCGGAGCCAATGATTTTCGGGAGCGTGCGTGGGGCTTCGAACGTCCCAACAGCACGGAGTGCCGACTCTGTGCGTGTTTTGGCCTTTTCCTGTCTAAAGTGTTTCGGTAGTGTGACG
>NW_027158298.1:0-9038 GCF_002600585.1 Cystoisospora suis
GTGAGCTTTTGTTCGTCTTGTATTCTACTAGGCTATTCACATATCTGTAAGCCCAGGATAGGTTCTTTTCTATCTCTTCTGTCGTTGTGAATTCCTTCTGCCTCATAACGTGTCCCATTCTCTCTCATCTTCTTGTCCCCTGAACGTCCATTCATTCCTCCTCGCATAACACGAGGCGCCTTGCCTTTCTTTCTTCCTTCTTTTCGTTTTCTATCTCTTTCTCGCTGCAGTGTATATACACCTTTTTTCTTCTTTTTCTCCAGTCTCTTCTTCTTTCTCTCCTTCTTCTCACTCCCTCATTTCCTTTCTCATTCTTATTCGGGTGTCTGTACACTTCGCTTTTGTGAGCTCATGTCTTCTTCTCTATTTTCCCCTTTTTCAGAACAAGAAAGGCAGTTTCTTACTTTCCTTGTATTCTAAAAGCTGAAGAGGAGCAATCCAAGTCAGGAGGCGCCGATCTTTTCGACGTCGTCGTTGAACGTAGCTGGACAGGGAGAGAAATGAAAGCCCTTCTGCAATGTCTATCAGGTAGTCAAACCATTGAGAAGTTCTCTCTCACTCCTTCTTATAGAGAGAGATATGTATGTTAGTTTCCTCTTAGTGGAGTTCTTCGTCTTATGAGCTCTTGCGGTGTATATACACCCGAGACGTCTTCGTTTGTTTGTGGTCGTGGGGACGTGCAGGGAGGGTCGCTAAAGAACACCGGACTTGTGTGTTTCTCTTTTCTCTTTTTCTTCTTTCTTCTTTCTCTCAACAACCTTCACTTTGGTCTGTCTATCTCTTTCTTCTTGTTAGGCATAGAACGCCTTGACGTTCGGCTGAAGGTCGCTTTTCGTGTTCTTTCTCGAATAGCAGACGTCATGGAGGGTCATCCAGATCTTCAAGACGCAAGAGAAGAAACCCTTACTCTAAGTGTGAGGCAGGACACCCTTCTTTCTTTTTTTCTTTCTCACTCTTTCTTTCTTTCTTTCTCTTTCTTTCATCTTTCTTCTTTCTGAAGTTCCTAGCCTTATGAGTTGTCTTCTCCTTGTTAGGTTTCTTGTTTCTCTCGGGACTGGCTTGAAAAGAGCTCAGATTGTAGAGGCGAGTCAAGTCGCCTTCCACTCATCGATCTAAGAATAGCCTTTCACACTCCATCCTCCATTCATCCCTAAACTCCTTGTTTGATCTCCTTCTGTCCCTGTTTTACTTTCCGCCTGTCGAGAAGTTTTCTTGGCCTTCTATTGCCTCTTACGTCATCTGCCATTCAGCTCTTCAAGAGAATCTTCAGGAAACAAACAAACATCTCCAATTGAGAATGTGTGTGTCTGTGCGTCTCTGTCTGTCTGTCTGTCTTTATCGATGTTTTTGCTCGATCATTTAAGGAGACGTTTCTTGGCAGCTCTCAGAGAAGGCTCTGCTTCTCGCGTAGATTCCTCTCTCCCTTTGTGTATCTAGCCATCTGTCTATGTATCCTCATGCATCGATCTATGTTCGATACCTACCTCTCTTTCTTGGCTCTATCTGTCTACTTTTTCCCATCTATCTCTCCTGAATCTATCTACCAATCTATCTTTAATCGATGTGTCTTCAATCTATCTAACTATCCCTCTTCAATCTACCTCTCTGTAGTCTATCTATCTATCTATTGAATTATGCATCTGTCTCTAGTCTCTCTATCTATCTCTTGCTCTATGTTGCATGCGTTTGCTTGTGTATCTTTCTAGTTGCTGTGTAAGAGAGAATCTCAAATGTGGAACGACCAGACGATAAGGAACGACCGCCTCTACCTGGATGATCAAGAGAGAGAAGATCGAGCCGTCCAGCAGTCTGTAGGTCTCTCCTCCTCTCCCCTCTCACCTACCACTTCAGAAAACCTCTCGTCATTCTCTTCTGTTTCTCCACATACCAAGGGATCTACATGAGCTAAGACCGTTATGTACCTGTATGTACACGTCAACATACATACCTATGTGGGCTAGATGTATATAGATATGTAGATATGTTCACACTTCTATGGCGCGGATAGTCCTGCCCCGGTGTCTGAAGGTGTATATTATGGTGGATGGGGTCTCTTTCCCTAGAGGAGATGAGAGGAAGTCTCCTTAACAATGTTTAGGTCTTTTGTGTCTCTCAAGAGAGGTCTCTGTGTAGATACACTACATTAGGTGCCTTCTCTACAGGAGTCTTTCTGGGCTTTCGACATTGCTAAAAGATGAGAAAGAGAGAGATTCTCCTATCCGATCTAAGGCCTCTGTGGATGTATAAGCTTTCATCTTGAAAGTCTATCTGCCTGTCTATTCATAAATCGGTCCATCTTCAATCTCTCTCTCTTCAATCTGTCTGTCAATCTGTCTATATGTATGGCTGTGTATGTATGTGTAGGTTTAGTGTCTTGTCATTCCAAGCAGCCCTTCGAGTGTATTGTGAAGAACGTTTTTCTTTTCTTTCAACTCCACCTTGTGTCTCTTTCTTTCTTTCTTTCTCACTCTTTCTTTCTTTCTCACTCTTTCTTTCTTTCTTTATCTTTCGTTGGAATGGTAGAAAGTGTTTCTCGTTTCTTTTCTTTACACTCACCATGCAACTACCTCGTCATCTCCATCAATTTCTCTTTCTTCTTGTCCTTTCTGTCTGCACTTTATTCTTCTTAGGAGTTCGTGCGTCTGTGTCTCCTAGAGCGTCTTCTTCTCTTTCTTATGCCTCTTGCCAATGCCTCTGTTAATGCACGCTTCGCGTAAGTCTCCTCTCTCCATATATCCATCTCTCTACCTATCTATTTACCTATCTACCTATCTATCTATCTACCTACCTATCTCTCTACTTATCTGTCTACTTACCTTTCTCTCTCTATCGACCTATCTCTCTCTCTCTCTAACTCATATTTCTCTTTCTTTCTTTCTTTTTCACACGTCTGTAGAAGTGTGTGTATATCTTCTTTCATTTCTTCCCACCCTTTGAGTTTTACTTTTCTTTTCTCTCTTCTTTCTTTTGTCTTTTTCATGCATTTTCTTGTCTAGCATTCCTGAACTTTAAGCTAGCATCTGAGAGAAGACAAAAGGGAGAGATTCTCTTCATGAAAAGAGCATCGATCTGTCATAGTACCGAGGACAGCAAGAAGAATTGCTTCCTGTCAAAAGCGCATGAAGACGTTTGCGGTGTATAGACACCTTGTAACACCATACCTTCTTGCTCTCTTTCTTTTTACTCTCCTTACGCTAAGAGAAATTCTTTTTGAGAAGTCTCCCTCATCAGTTGCTTTTCTCTCTCCCTTTAGATCAACATGAATCCTCTCTTTTGATCAGCCTCTCTCCGGGTCTTTACGATCATGGCGCCTTTCAAAGAGACAGTACACATCACATCCCGTATGCCTTTACAGATATGCTATGCTATCTATCGTTCTGTCTATCACATACATAGAAGAAGAGAGAGACAGAGAGAGAGAGAGAGAGAAAGAGAGAGAGACAGAGAGAAAGAGAGAAAGAGAGAAAGAGAGAGAGAGAGATTTGTTTGATGTGTAGAGAGTTGCGTGGGGTGGTGACAGATGTATGACAGAGAAATCCATTCTCTTGTCCTGGAGAGAAGAAGAAATCTCTCCCCCCTCTCTCTCCTCTCTCTCTCTTCTTGAACTTAACAGCAGCTTAGGTAGGGGTTCTTTTCCTTGGAGATCTACTCTTTATATAAGGTCACTTTTGCATCTCTTTGGTGCTGTTGCTACGAGCGAAGAATTCTCCGATTTACGGTCTGCATTTCCTCGTTCAGTCAGATTTTTCTAGACTTCTTTCATTAACAGATTTCTCTTCAAATCATCTTCACAGTCTAAGCCTTCATGAGGCGTCTCTCTCTCTCTGTCTCTATGCTTTCGTCTATATCTATCTATCTCTGTATCTCAATCTATGCATCTATCTATGTATGTACCTATCGTGACTCTATGTGTCTACCTACGTGTGTGTGTGTTTTCGTGTATAAGCCGACAGAAGCGGGAGAAGAAAGATTCAGAATACTGGGCAGGTCGACTTAAGGGGGATGCCGAAGACATGGAGGATGATATCTCAAGAAGAGTAAGCCTTACCTCATTCGGATCTCTTATGCTCCGCTTGCCTTCTCTCTCTCTCTCTTTCTTATCTTCTTTCTTTCTTTTTTGTTTCGTTTCAGTAGCCTCACTTCTTTCTCATCGCTTTCTCTTTCTCTGGGGAACGAATAAAGAAATACGAAAGTGTTTCTTTCTGTAGTGCATTACCTCGGCAATAGTAGGAGGAGGAGGTCTTCATTCTCATACGTAATTCTTTGCATGCATGCACGCATATGTGAGAGAGAGAAGCCTTATCGAAGAATCCCTACTATTCATGCCCCTGACGTGTATAAAGTGTATCTACCTAGCAAGAAAGAAAGAAGAAATGCGCCTCCAACGGCAAAGAAAGATAGGTTTATGTCTAGTTGATGCCCCAGTCGAGTAAGAATGCAACTCAAAGACTTTTTCTCTCCATTCAGGCGTCTAGAGCACTTCTTTGCTCGACATATACCAACTAAAAATTGAAGAAGACTTTCTCATAAAAGGGAGAGAATGCCACGAATGACGTGACGGGTGAATAGATTGTGGAACATCTCCACTCTAAGTTGCATGCATGCATGCATTTAAGGAAGACGTCGCTTGCTTTTCTCTTTCAGCAGAGAAGAGAAGGGCGAGCGACGTAGATAGCTCTCAGACCTACACATTCACGTAGGTCAAGGCCATTATTCATCTTCTTCTCCGACTCCCGTCGCTCTCTCCTGTCTATATATGTATATGTAAAGACTATAGGGGGTCCATACACACACATATGATTACATGTGCTAGGAGGTCACCTCGCATGCAGGAGACTGCTCTTCTCCTGCATGCAATATATCCCTTTGACAAGAAGGGTATAGGGAGAGGTTCTTATCCAATCTATCACTCTACATCCTCTCTCCTCCCTACCCACCCCTACGAAGGTTGCGATGTGTGTCCCTCTGTCTTTTTCCATGCATGCGCATGCATCTCTCATGCCGCGTGTCTTATTCCCCTCCGTGCATGCATGCGTTTTAATACTAAAATGGTCTGCACCCCCAGGCTGAAGAAGCAGAAGCTCTCGCGGCAGCGGCGGCTTCAGCGGCAGGAAATAAGACGCCTGAGACAGCTAACGTGACACCCAAGATTTTCGCAGCGAGAAGGGCGAGAGATCGACTAAAGAAATCCACCGACAGTCCTAAGGATAACGATGAAGACGAGATTGAGGATCCTGCTCTAGAAAATCTAAAGGGCGAAGATTCAGAACCTGTTAAGGTAAGATAAAGAAACAAGAGATAGGAAGGCGAAAGAATGCGATGAAAGAGAGGTGTCTCAAAATGAAAAAGAGAAAGAAGAGATAGACGGTGGATTAGAGATTGTATTGTAATGAGGGGGTACATACATATATGCAGACACGTACAGGCGAATGTATGTATATAGGGGTGTGGCAGGAGAAGATAGAAACATATTCTCCCTTTTTTATGTTCCTATAGTATAGAGATGTATATGCGTGTATATGTCTATCTATGTAGATCTCTATTTGCATGACAGGTGTGCATCTGGAGGTCCAGCATGGAGAGTCGCGAATGCGTATGGTCAGGGGTGTGTTTAGGAGGAGATCTCTGTCTGTACATGTCTGCAACACCTACATGCCTAGCCTTCCAAGCAAAACGCAACTGTATTTACACACTGTTGCACTTTGGCTTTCTTTTCTCATGCTTCCAAACTCTGATCTATGCCTGAGAGAAAGAACGCAGAAAAGAAGAGAGAGAGAAAGGCATTCGTATTTCTCTCGAGTCTTCTTCTTCTTCCTCCTCTCTTTCAGCAGGGCATCTCTTTCTTCTTTTCTTGCGTCTTCATCGTCTTCTTCGGTTTATCTTTCTCTCCGTGTAGACTTTCTCTAAAATAGCTTATCAGACATTCGTTCACTTAGACATCTATAGGGGGTAGGTGGCTGCATGCAGATGGCCAGACGTGTAAGGGAGATCTGGGGGTGGGAAGAGATCGCCTCATCCACCCGGGTGTATATACACTAGAGGTGTGTGTATGTCTTTCTTGGCTTCTCTCTCTTTTGACGTGGGGGGTTTCTATGCTTTCTTTTCGCTTCTTTGCTTGTAGGGGCGAGAACGTCTTATGGAAGCTCTCATGAATGCTGACCTATCTGTTGGTAAGTCTACCTCTCTCTACAAGACAGTGAGCCCTTCTTCGTCTTCATCTCTTCTTCCTCTTCTCTCTCTCTCTCTTTCTCGGTCGTCTTCTCTGTGCTACGATCTCGTTTGCTGTATCCTTTTCTTTCTTCATGTGTCTTCTCATCTCTCTCTCTCTCGCTCGTTTCTCTACATCTCTCGCTGTCTCTATCTCTGTCGCTATCTCTCTTCTCTCTATCTTCAATCTATCTGTATATCCGTCTTCCTATATGTGTCTCTCTTTCTATGCGTTATAGTCCATGGATCTTCTCCCTCCTTTTCTTTTCCGTGCGAATGAAAAAGCTCCAGATATGCTTCCTGTGTCTTTCTTTCTCTCCTCCTCTCTTTCAGAGGAAAGATCTGCCTGTTCCATGATAGAGCTTTTCTTTCTTTCTTTCTTCGTCTTTATCTCTGTCTTTTCTTATGCTCCTTTGCATGCAGATCCCGAGATCGCCGCGGCGTATCTTCATGGAGGCGCGCAGCTCTATGGAATGGAAGGTGTAAGAGGGCAGACAATCTCTTTCTCTTCCTCTTCTTTTTCCTTTTCTCTTCTTGTTCTTTTTCTTCTTGCTCTCTTTTACTCCTTTTTCCTATCTCCTCTATCTTCAAGCATGTAGAGTGCTGTATCCATCCGTGTACAGAAATGAGTTTATACATTTATCTATGTATGTGATGTATCGATGTATGTTCCTTCATATCTTTCTTTCATACAGCTTTCTTCTGCAGTGTATATACAGTCTATGAATCTGCACACCTCCCTCTCGTATATATCTCTCTAGAGTATCTTTAAGTACGTCGTGTATCTATTCATTGACAGAGAGGATTCTCTCGTCATGTTTCTCCTTTCTCTATGTGGAGGAATTCGTTATTTTCAGAACATTTAGATAAGATCATAAAGAGATAGAAGACTCCGTCTATGATCTTCCTCTACTTCTCTTACGTTGCAAAGAACGACAAGAAGAGGAGAAAGATATCTATCTCCTCCATAGCGAAAGAGAAGAAGAAGAAAAGACGAGGACAGGAGCCATAATAGACTGTATAAGAAGCTTGAGATTCTTTTTCCGTCCTCTTCTCCTATTTATTTTCTTTTCCTTTCTCTAGACCGTAGATCTCCTCTCCTCTCCTCTTCGTTTGAATGTATTCTTTTCAGTGTCGATACACGGTCTCTCTCTGTTCGTGTGTCCCTCGCCTTTCTGTGCATGCATGCATGCAGCTATGGTTGAATCTAGCAAAAGGAGAAATGAACGTTCCTTATATTGTCGCAGCCTTTCTGAGGTAAGTAGATTCTCTCTTTCAACTTTTCTTGTCTTTTTCTCTAACCCACACAAATCCTTGTGAATGGAAAAAACGAATTCTTCTCTTCATCTTTATCGCATCTCTCTGGATATATATATATCTATATATGTATGTGTGAAGGCTTCTCTCAAAGGACAGGAAGCATGCTTCATATCTCGATTGTATCGAGCTGAGGTGTATAGACAGTCAGTCGCTCTCTCACGCACATTCTCGTGGTAGGCCTTCTACGTCGAGGAGAAGGGCTGGAGGTGATCGAGAAAAGCGGGAGTTTGAACTTGTGCATTATAGTAACGTGACGATGCGATTAAGAGATGCCTTTAAGAAGAGAAGATGGCAACTTACTTTTCTCTTTCTTCAGTTCAGAAGCTTCATTTCCTCTCAATATAGAAGAGTTGCATTCTTTCATTCTTAGTTAGTGAGAAATGCACTTCGCTCGTCCATTTCCAGGTTCTGTCACGATCGTTTATACAGCTCATGAGGTGTATATACACCTCAATCATGTGATGATGATGATGACGGCGATAAGACTTCTTCTCTTTTTTGATTTGGACTCTCGTCCATTCAAATCTTAACAGCAGCAAGACTTTCTAAGTTTCTTCAGATTCCTTACACCTCTTATCTAATGGTGTTCTGCTACTCATGCCTACACTTTTCTTCTCTCGAAAGGTCTCTCCATATCAGAGAGAGATCATAAGGTTGTCTTTGCTTTTCATCACGGAAGAGATTCTTCCCGGACACGTACGAAAGAAAGAAAGAAAGAAAGAAGTCTTTTTGATCTTCACCTGATCATGGCACGAGTTGTATTTTGATGCTTTTCCTGGGTCGCTTGTTTCCTGTATGTATGATATCTCAGGTGTATATACACCTGCCTTCATAGCGCAACGAGTCCAGTGATTGTCTCAGATACAATCTCCACACTCCGGCGCGTCACGGTCCTTCGAAAGCTTGTCGCCCTCGTATGTCTGATCATGCAAGTCTTCTCTCTTTTGCCTCGGCTGTCCTCTTTTTCTCCTTTTTCTTTCTTTCTTTCTTCCTTCCTTCCTTGCGTCTTCTCCATTTCTCTCAGTCTTCGTTTTTGCTGATGAGTCTGTGTGTGAGGGGCATATCTGTAGAAAGATATACCCTTTCTATCCCCCGTTCTACATCTCTCAAGTTATGTGTCTGGAGGTACTTGTGTGTCTCCTCTCGCTAGCTGTCTCTTCTTTTTCTGATCGGTATTTCTCTTCATAACGGGTGGAGTCTTTTCTATCTCTCTCTTTTCTCTCTCTCGAGGGGGGGGAATGCAACTGCTCCTCTCTCTAACAACTTTCTATAGAAATACAAACACTACACAGACTCTCTTCTCTCTTGTCCTGTGTATATATATATACGTACATGCATGTCGTGAATAGATAGATAGATTAAAGATAGATAGATAGATAGATTAAAGATAGATAGATAGATTAAAGATAGATAGATAGATTGAAGATAGATAGATAGATTAAAGATAGATAGATAGATTGAAGATAGATAGATAGATAGATTAAAGATAGATTAAAGATAGATAGATAGAT
>NW_027158299.1:0-8065 GCF_002600585.1 Cystoisospora suis
TCTCCCGCTCCAGTGGCGGGAAGGTTCGTATGGGCATCCGGCATGACTTCCGCTACACGCCGCCGTCCTACGGCTCTCGCACCGGGCACTGTCGTTTGCTCTCAGCTTGTGAACAGTTCCGATGACTTCCGCACTGACCTGTCTCCATGCTGGATCGAAAATTGCGTCATCACTTTCCCCGGGCCCGTGCATTCGCCTTCAAAGATGTGATAGTGGCTTCCACATACCTATTCAGCGACGGTCGACGGCCCCCTCCATGGCGTGTCTTCGGATCGGTTATGCCCGATGCAGTCCGGGGTCACGGGGTTTCTGACAGAACTTCCTGCGCGGCGGCGGTCTGCTTTAGTCTAGCCCGGTGTGATTATCAACAGAAGTCGCCTGGCAGCCGTCACTACGCACGCGAACGCCTCTCGAGTACCTGCAGGGTGTCCCTCTCTGGTGTTGAATGCAGGGACGTCGTGTACACGTGTTCGTTCAGTTTCGGTTTGTGATGTTTAAAACGTGCGGCCCGAACGCTGCGGGGACGCAGAAGGAAAAGTTTCTTCTTGTCGCTGGTGAAAGCTCCAAGGCGTAGCTCGGGTTGCATGACTGCGCAGGGTGTTACAAGTAGACCTCGTGTGTTGCAGAATCCTTTATCCTTGCGGAGTTCCTGTCTTGAACCTGCCAATTACAGGTACGATTCCGGTCGTGATGAAGTTGTTGGATGGCAAAAGCTCAAGTACACTCCTCTTGACATTCCGCTTCCGGCCTCCGAGATTCGACTGCCCGACACGCACCCTGCACTATATCCTGTGATAGCTTGCGCTTTCCTGCAGGGCCGCTTGTTTGCGAAGCTAAGCCTGTTTCGTGACCAGCTGATAGTTCGCCCTGAAGCGGCCCTGGCCGGGTGTCGGGCACCCCTGCATGCAGTCCGGGATCTCGTCAAGGCGATACAGGGTCGACGAGCCAAGAACAGGTAAAGCCTCCTGTATGATGAAGCGCTTTGAGAGGCGTGGTTGACGACAGCATCAATTGTTTTGTGTCACCAACCAACCGTGAAGAAGGGTAGAACAAACTCAGGCGTATGCCGAGAGAGATCACGAGTTTTTTTGCGCCAGTTTCAAATTCGTGCGCCATATGATTTCGTGGAGAATTTCACGCAGTACCCTTTGTATTGCTAGTGTCTGCTTCTTTGTGGGCTTTTGGTATCACCTTCGGGAGCAGGCGCTGCCAAGGGTAGCCGTCAGTGGCATGACGGAAAAACTAGCCGGCCGTTTTGCTCCAGCTTCATAAACCGGGTCAGTACCTACAGGCCGAGATCTTTCAGACGCAGTGCAGCACCCGTTTGTCTCAGTTCATATGCCTCTTGTTACTGGATTCTTTCAGAAAAGCAATTCAAGCCGCGTGGGAGGAGGACAAGACTTTTCTTCTGGCGGAGTACATCAAGCTCCAGCGATTTGCCGATTACGAGAGAATACGGAAACTAAGCGACATATGGCCCCCGGTGGACGCGTGACCACTTTGAAGTTCCAGAAATAGGAACTGTGCCCTCCTCTGAACGACCATGAGATACTACGCTGAGCGCTGGACTCAGTCGTGCTTCTGCAACAGCTTCGAAAGAAGTTTGCAGTTGCTCCAGCCTACTTTTGTCACTGAACACACCAACTTTCCACACCGTGCTTCTGCGCGCCGTGGGAATTCCCAAGTGTTATATGCTTGAGAGTCTTCCCTTGAAAAAAGCTCATATAACCGTGAAAAGAAAAGTTCTTTTACCTTCACGGGTATAAATCCTATCACCGTGAGTGCCCCGCTTCGACGCCTGGGCTACATTGTTTCGGATCGGAACAGCCGCTGGTGGCCAGGCTGATGCTGTGCCAGCCTCGTGGTGTATTAGACGCCTAAACGTCATTGTTCTGTGTGCAGTGAATTTTGCTTACTGGCGGCAGACCTTGGTCTGAATGAGATCGCAGCCTGTTTTTTAAAGAAGGCCCAAGACAGGCTAGGGGGGGCGCTCTGCCATACGCGACCACGCCTCTTGTACACGACTGCCTAGAGGCGACGACCTGCAGCTGTTTGGCTGTTGGTCGGAAAGAACGTGGTACCCCCGTGCCTAAGGATGTATGAGGCGGCTTCTTCCCAGTTCGACGCGCAGCTTTTACCTAGGCGATTGGTCGTGTTGCGCTAGGAGGCGGCAGCCACCGCTTTGGATCGGATCGCTCCTTCCCCAGCCGGTGCTCATGGGGTTCAGGTGCCTAGAAAAAGTGCTTCGAAGATGCAGCCTTTTGGAGTGACTCGTCTGAGCTCCCTCCCTCCGCATCGCCTCTGTCCCGCGTAAACTCCACTGGCAGTCAACCTATTGTCGGAGTAAGTGCGGTGTCCGAAAAGCTAACATTGCCTGGTTATCTGAATACACGAGCACGGCGTGGTGGCGGAACTAAACCCATCTCTCCTTTTCTGATCTGGGGCCCACTAGTGCGCCGGGCCACGCGTCGGCGCGCCTGCGCAGACGGGACGGCATCGGACCCGGGCGTTCGCTCAGCCACGAGCGCCCTGTCGGTAGTGGCAAGCCATGCCCACGAAAGCTTTCAGCACATGAAATCGTGCAAAAAATTCTTCGAAGTCCCACGGCCGCCGGAGTAGCGGCTCCGCGTTTACGGAGCGCCTGAGTCTCAGCTCTTCGGAGCGATCGTGCTAGTCCGAAGGTTGTCCAACGGTACAGCTGCCCCTAAGTCCGCAGTCCTGGGTATACGGGGTCGAGAGCCTGGAGCTCACTCGAGCTAACTACGTACACACTGTGTCACAGGACAGACAAAACTCTTTCACCTGCGCCACGAAGCCGGCCACAGGCGGGCTCTATCGTCACGCGGTAGCGAATTTTGCTGCGCCAGTGCAGTCAAGGACCGAGCCCTATTTGCAGCAAGATGCCACTCATATAAAATTCGCAAGCGCCTCCTGTAAAGATACTCCAATGTTTGTTGTCTGCCATGCTCTCAAAAAGGGCTGGTGGCCCACGACCTCCGCCAGTGCTCTGCTGTCCCCTAGTGCACTGTGTTGTCCCGTGTGCGTTCTCCCGGTGAGCTGGCTGTAAAGAGCCCCCAGACTGTGCGATTGTTCGCTCGAGGAGGGCCAAGGCAATGCTCGCGACAGCGTTAGCGTGTCTACGACAAAACTGCAGTTGACGCTTTGGAAAAAGGTACCGGGTTTCGACCCATGTCTCTGCTCTTGCCGGAGTAAAATCTTGATATCAAACTTACTGCCGTTGTGTGCAGCGAACCAGATCGGGACTGTCGGATACAGGTCCGCCATCTCCCGGATCCACGTGAACCACTTAACCAGAGCCGAACTAAATGGAATGCCTACAAACAGCAGACTTCCAAAGTGTTCGGCACTCGGTGGTCCCGAAACGACCTGGACCGACACGGGCTACCTCTACTTTCGCACACGCAAAGCTAGCTTGCAACGCCGGAAGGTCGCGCAATTGGTCGCCGCATTCAATTGCAGCAGCTTCTGAAGACGGGGGAACATCGCTGCAACTGGTGCCCCACCTTAGAAGTGCTACACAGTCGAGTGGTACAGGTAACCTTAGCTACTGGCAGCACGCTACGCTGAGTCCTCTAACATGGCGATAATCCAGACAGTGGACTTAGTATATTTTACGCAGTAAGTCACGTGGTCGAGTCGGAGCTGAAGCCGCATTCCTGAAAAAGTGAACACATGCAGCGTCCTCTTCAGGACTCAGGAGGCGTGCAGTACCTTTCTTCTAGTCGAGCGATTGTTCCTTCCGCGGCACGACCATCATACCGGCAGTGAAGGAGGCCGGGAAACGGCACAGGCCGCGTCGCCCACCGGATCAAAAGTCCGGTACCCCCCCCAAGCCAGCTGTCAGGAAAAACCACCCAGCGGTCGACGTACCTTCTTCGCGGAGCAGTTGTTTTGTAATCCTCGTAAGTGCTTGGACCTCAGGGGGAATATCACGGTTTGTGTGTACGTAGACCGCGAAACCCTCGCTTTCCTTGGGACCTGTTACATCTTGCCAGCGCCCATCGCGGAACAGCCGAGCCACACAGCCAATTTCCGTGATCTCATCCGTCGCCGTGTCCAGTCCTGTCGTCTCTAGATCCTGTGCAAGAGCTCACCAGCGGAGGCCGCGAACGTTATTATGACAGCAGGAGTTGGGAGCAAGAGTGCCCGTGTTCCCAACTCCCGCACCAGGCAAGAGGGGGCCCGACCCGCAAAAGTTGGGGCGCCACACACAAGAAGCGCTGCCCTGATTCGCCCGTGTGCAGACTGAGGGGCGTGACTGGGACCGACCTCACACTTACCCAAAAGAAGCAAAGAGCACCCAGGTCGGGATCGACGCCAGCAGTGAACTTCGGCGGATGCAGAGAAAAACCTACAACACCTCCGGAAAAATTGTCAGTTCTTCCCCTTGTGCTCTCAAATCGATCCTCGGCACGCTGGACCAGGCGAAGCGAATTGACGTCGACAGCCCTGATACGCACGCGGAGACTCAGCTCTGCCGTACCGTATTCTCGTCGGTCATTCTGTGCACAGGCTCCTCAGATAGGTGGCGGTGCCGGGAAAGACTTGAGGCGCGCGTCCAGCGGAGCAACTGCCGGGTACGACTCCTTGAAGATTGCGGTAGCGAACGGAGGGAGAACAGAATAAGGAAGGCAGATAACGGAACAAGCCTAGAGTAACTACTGGTCAGTCGCAGAACGAATGGCTAACGGGGTCGAAGCTTCCGTAGCACGACCACGCACATCCAGAGAAAAGTGTTTCCCCGTTGTCCCTGCACAGGAAGCTGCCAGGTGAGCTCAAGTGGGTTGCGGGCCGTCAACAGAGCTTGCAGGATCCCGGAGGAGGCGTACAGCTGCCCAGTGGTATACAGGCGGGCCGCGATACACTGCAACCTTGAGGAACGAGTGCTGCAAGCTTTTTGTCCGCGTTCGACGCCTACTTGCTGTGGAAAGCTCACTTTAGCAGGCCGGCGTAGGGGTTCCTGTAGGCTACACCCTTTTTGGTGAACCGCAACAAATCAACTAGCGGACCACGTCCAGAGTCCTCGTAAACACAAATGACCTCTCCTTTCCAGAGAAGAGGACAGTCTCGCCCTCCCTCACAAGGTCGAAGCTCTACTAGGTCTCCAGATCGAGGAACCCACGGTAGCTCTTCTTGACCGTCCCCGTTATTAGGGGTAGGATCCGAAGAACTTGGGCTGCGGGTATGGGAAGCCGCTTCCTTAGATGGCCGCGTGCCTCTATCAATCGTTACTACGGGGGCATCCGGCTCAACAGAAGGTTGCCCTCTTTCCGCAGCCGGGGAACGGCTTTCAGTCCCCTTACAGAGATCTCCATGATGTGCACACATATCATTCTGTATCACTGGTTCCTGCTCTTTTTCATGCCTCTCTAAATGCTGCGACGACTGCCCATAGTGTGGGTGGCTGCCGTCCGACGAGGGCGGAAGTTGAGAGCGTTCGCTATTCTTAGCTTGACACCTGTGTTGGTCTCTTTCCTTCTGCAGGCACTCCTCGTCCCTTTCCCACTCCTTGCAGAAGATATGGGCACGAGCACAGACGTTACTCTCGTCTGCCTTGTGCTCATATACCTCAGTACGCTCGCTCTCCCCATCTTTTTCAGTTGTGCTCGCAGCGAGAGCGAGCAGATGTTGTTCAGAGAGCCGGCCCACGACGGCCGGTGCGCTTTCCGTCAACGACTTGCAGACAGATGTAGTAGGTGAAGAAGATAACAGGGCGCAGAGTGGCGAACACCCCCGTCCTCTTGGCCGGTCACGGTGGCTAGTGCCATCCTGTTGCGAGAGGCTAGCCTGTCGGTCCGTCGGTAGACTGCTTGCTGCATCGGCGTCTTGATCAGATAAACCTGGCATTGCGAAGCTCGCGTGTCCGAGTTCCCTGCGACCGCTAAGAAAGCTGCTGTGACACTGCAGCACTGCTGCGATGATGCAACTTGATTACAAGACTGGTGTAGTTATGAAAAAGTGCCACAAATCAAGCCTTGCCCTGGTATCTCCGTGGACAGAGAATCGACACTGACGTTCAACGGGTAATCACCCTCTCCACGAACCGGTGAAGGGGCGGCGCTACAGAGCAGACTCCTCTACTCTTCACGTGAACCTTGGGACGTACCCTGAACATACGTGTGTTTGGAGCGCTAGTCAGGCACAGAAGTCACGTATGGAATCGCCACCGTTTCCCGAGATCCAACTATCCGTGTATTGTACCTCCGCCTCCCGACAAAAGTACTCCCCTAGCACCGCCCGGGTCCTTGGGTAACCCACTAGCCCCTTGACCTTGGGAGAACAACGGCCGGACCGCCGGCAAATGAGAAGCGTGGGCCCGGCAGGACACAGTCTGCACCATACCTACTGCAGGGAGCAGACACTGGTGCACTGAAGACCGTCCGCACCCTCTCAGCTGCAAACGAGAATTCGGTACTGATGGTGCCTAAGGGGCCAGTGAAGCCTGGCGTTGTCGCGAGCCAGACGTGACTACTGCCTGATGCGATCCTGAGAACGAAATGCAGTTGCTTTTACACCATGAAGCAAGAGAGTTCAACTGCCGTCATTGGAAGATGCAGGGCTGGGGCTCCGAAAGAAAAGGGATAGGGCACGCACAGATCAACAGCTTCTGCGGCCGCCGAGGGCAATGCGACACCCAGGCGGACTCAAAGAACCGACCAGAAAGCGAACCCAGATGTAGTCACGCAAACGGCTAGCGCCCGGGGGAACTGGCGTTTTCTGTCAACAAGCACATCGTACCTCCGCAGAAACCACCATTTAAACGGTGTCGGTCTGCTGCGTGGGTCTGCAGTGTCTGCACGCCTGTCTCTGGGGCGTGCACGCGCCGGCTGGAGCCCGGGTCGAAAGAACAGAGTCAGACAGGCTCCGGACGTGAGTATAGTGACTGCCCTGCAACAGTTCTTTTGTGCGGGCTGCCTCCCAGGTGTACGTGTGGCGGCTTCTACCGTACCTCTGTGGTCACTCTTCCCCGCGTGAATTGCTTCGCCGTTAGGAAGGAAAACTAGGCTCCCCGAGGATGAATGCATGCGGGACTGTAGTTCCGTTAGAAGCGTTAGATGCAAAGGTAGGCAGCCGGGCCGTAGCTTGGTTCTGCCTTGTAGACTGATGCCGGGCACCGTTTACGGCCCACTCCGCCCACGACTTCTCTATACAGTCGAGCAATCGTCGGTTCTTACACTGTGTAAGCGAGGCCGTGTGTCCGCATAGCCAGACGCCCTTGCTAGCGGACAGCTGGCTAAGAGCAACCGCTGAACGGCGCCCGAAAATTCCTACTCATCTGCCCCCTCCGCCTGCTAGCGCGATTGCGAGGGCCACGGCCTTGACAGCAAGACCTAACTGAGCGACAGAAACACTGTGCGCGTGCCCCCGTGACTCCGAAATAAAAACAAGGCCAAGCTCAGCCGCTGCACAGGTGCAAAATCAGCGGACGCAACGAACTAAGAACCAACAGTGTGAAAGTGACTATCTTACAGAACCCAGAGCAGAGGAAACAAACACTCGTATGAGCAGGTAGCCTAGCTCCGTCCCGGGCAACTGAGGGCCCTGAGCGCCGCCTACGTACGAAGTTCTCAGGGAGCCCCTGCCACTACTGCGCTGTCTGCAGAAGTTCTTCTTCAATAGGGGAAGTCGGGAGCGAGCTTCTCCGAGGTCGGCCGATTTTCAGTGACGCCGGCATGCGTTCGCTGGGAGCAGGAGCGCCGGAAAGGATGAGTCTGGCTATTTTCGTACCGCAGGTCGCGGTACCGAGCTTCACTGATCCGGAACATCGCCGGTCTGGCCTCCCGACGCTGCATGTGACTCGACACGGCAAGCCAGTCTCTTCGGGCCCGTCCCCACCGAAATCGGCCAGGTATTGAAACCGAGATCCTTGCTCACCGCATATGCTATAGGTGGAATAACTAAGATGGGCCCAGGATCGACATGTGAACCAGATACTTCACGCGAGGCCCCGATCGGCCGAATAAAAAATTGAGGAGCAGAGTGGCTTCGAAGCGAGGGGCCTGCAAAAGAGCTTCAGAGTGCGATCAGTCATTAGCATATGAGG
>NW_027158300.1:0-150 GCF_002600585.1 Cystoisospora suis
GGCGGCTCTAGCGAGCTGTCCGTCCGATGCAGCACTGCACAAGGTAGTTCCTGCCGCTATCACCGCACCCACGTACACAAAGAAATTTTATTTATTTCACGAGGACTACCTAGCACAAATTACCTATTCCCTAACGCTCACTTACGCTGC
>NW_027158300.1:650-1998 GCF_002600585.1 Cystoisospora suis
TGCGTGTTACCTATTGTTATTGTGCTTGTGTAGTACTGTGTTCTTGAGACTGCCATCGAGTTTAGTTTGTTCTGTGCTACCTATCTATCTAAGGTGTGAGCTCACTGTTTCTACCCTTAGATACTATTATGCTACTGTGGGATATGTGTTACTAATTTACTTACTTATTATGCTCAGTGCATAGTATGTGAAAAGTGTTTCTACTATGTGAAACTGGTTCTTGAAAAATATATTGAACTACTTTGAACGTGTTACACTATTCTAAGCTGTTGCTGAAGTAGGCTGCGTCAGAGCGCGCAGTGCTCTGACAGGTTGTGTCCGCGACGGCTCCGTATCGTCGTCGTCGCCGTCAAGTTGTTCAAGCCCAGTTTCACGAGATTCGATGTCCTCGGGTTGGTGGTTTCGGGCCGGCTGGGGTACGTTTCTGTCCCCTGCAGCCCTTGTGCGGCCGGTAGGGGTGTTCCCTTCATGCGTTTGGCTGTGCTCGCTTGTTGTTCGGAGACGGGCGTCTCTCCCTTCTTCGTGCTGCTGTACCGTGCGGAGTGGGCGGATCGTATTGGCGATATCCGGGAGCCCACCCGCCACTTGGACCCCTTGTGGCGCCTGGAGGGGGTTCGTTTCTCGATGGCCGAGATCCGTCGGTGGATGTTGGAAGAGTCCCCGCTGGTCCCCTTGTTGCGCCAACGCTTGGTGCCCTACCTCATGGCCGTGGGATGGTACCCGTTGTTGCCCGTGGAGGAGAACTCCGCCTATCGTTTGTTTAAGCAGGTCCACGCTGAGCCTCTGGCCCTGCCTCCGCCCATAGAACCCCCTAATCGCAATGGGGAGCTCTATGATGTCCGTTTGCGTCGATGGTTGCGTTTGTGCCTGCTTTCTATTGAGCCCGACCTGGCTCGGCTGCTTCGCCGCCACCTTGTTCCTCGAGGCACCTCACGTGCTGAACGTGACCGCATCACCCACGTCCTCTTCTGGTTCCAGAACTGTCGGTATAATCCGACCAATGCTCGTCTGGGGGCGCGTTTTGAGCGTGTCCTGGGTTTGTCTCGTCCCTTGCTGTTTTCAGTGCGTCACCTGGGCACCGGTGTGACCTGCGTGGTGAGTGCCACGGTGTTCTTTGGATACCTGCCTCGTTTTGCCTTTGACTACTCGCCTTGTCCGCCGCGCCGTGCTTCCTCTGAAGGCGCTCCGGTGGCTTGAGCTGTTGTTCGTGGTTCGCGTAAAGTCCCCCGGCGTTGTTGCTCCGATTCTGCACGTCTTCGAAAACTCCAAACTTCGTCCCTTGGAGCTATTTCGTTGTTCTGTCCTTGTCTTGGGAGGCCCTGTGCCAGGAGTTTGCAATCCTGCCTCG
>NW_027158301.1:0-1923 GCF_002600585.1 Cystoisospora suis
TCCAGACGGATCTCCGCTGCCAATGGGGGCCTACGTGATTCTATCACCTGCTGTACCCTTTCCTGGAACCTTCGGTCGAAGTCTGCCAATTTCGCGCGCAAGTCTGTTAGTTCCTCTTGTGCGCGAGCCTCTCTCTCACTTATCAATCGCAGCTGGTCCTCGAGCCTCCTCCGCTCCCCCTGATGCTGGTCCTCTAGTCTGTGATTGGCTGTTCGAGCTTCGTTCTACGCTTGCTGGAGTGAGCGCACGGAATCCTGCAGAGTCTGTACTAGCTGTTGATGCCAGGGGAGCACCGTTGGAGGGTACTGCTGCGCAGTAGTTCACGCCGTCGACTGTGCTGTCTCCTCTTCGGACGAGTGTAGCGCGGGTGTAATGCTCGAGCGGCGGGTGGCTCCCCCAGCCACCCGGCGAACATGAGAAGATCGCGCCATTGTATAAAGCTTTCGGTCACTCGCCGGCGTGGAGACCCAAAAGGAGTGTCGGCCACACCAGTACAGGGGAAATTGGAGGACCAAAAAGAAAGAGAAAAGAACAGCTAAAAGGGCTCAGCCCGGCAAATGAAAAGATGAAAGAAGTACTGATGACTTCCTACGATTAGGAGATTGCACAAAGAAAAACTGTGTTCAGAAACAAAAAGGGAT
The DNA here is from genome assembly GCF_002600585.1 of Cystoisospora suis. Taxonomy (NCBI): domain Eukaryota; phylum Apicomplexa; class Conoidasida; order Eucoccidiorida; family Sarcocystidae; genus Cystoisospora; species Cystoisospora suis. The sequence goes on from NW_027158301.1 coordinate 642, forward strand.
ATTAACTTCCTGCCCATAGTGGAGTGGACGATTGGAGAAACCCGCAAAAGAGGCAAAAGAAGAAAGGTATATGAGAAGATGAAAGAAGGAAGTAAAAATGACTTCCTGCGACGAGGAGATGGGACAGGGAATATCGTGTTGCAGTGGGTCTATTAGCAACTAAAGTTTAGTCTGTTGTAGTTACGACGAATAGAAGAAGGGCAAATGAACGGAGGAAGGAAGAAGGAAGTACCGATGACTTCCTAAGATTAGAAGATTGCACAAAGAAAACTGTGTTTTTTTTTACAAAAAGGAATATCGACTTCCTAAACAAAAAGGAATACCGACTTCCTGCTCGCAGTGGAGTGGACGATTGGACAAGGAAAAGCGTACTGAGAAACAAAAAGGAATAACGACCGCGGCCGGATGTAGCAACAGTGATGAGATCTTGCGCGACGTGAGATAAATTGGAGAGAAGCTGACACAAAGTAGTACTGGCCGGATGGAGTAATAAGATCTTGCACGACATGACATAGATTGGAGAGAAGCTAACACGAAGTAGTACTGGCCGGATGGAGTAACAGTACTAAGGTCTTGCACGTGACGTGACATAGGTTGGAGAGAAGCTGACACAAAGTAGTACTGCAGGCGTGTTGCAGAAGATTGAAGGAAAATGGCGAGCAATAAGGAATTCCCGTGGTACAGAAAATGGAGCAAAAATTTAGAACGCTTACGAATTTCCACGCGACGTGATAGGCTGACAGTCCCGTAAGCGAACCGCCGATAACTCTCCACGACGAGATTGGAGGCGCGAAAGGCTCACAGTTCCGTACAGGGTCTGATGAAGCCGAGCGAAAAAATAAAGAGCGGTAATGCTTATGAAAGGCCGATCGCTGACTAACGAGCGCGGATGCTGACGGGACGCGGAACTCTCACGAGGAATGCTGGTAATTCCGAAAGCGCTGAAGCTAAGGATACCTTGTGACGAACCGTTGTTAGGACCAAAAGGCGAAACGAGGAGCGCTCGTGATTTTGAAGAGCGAGAATAGCTTCGGATCTCTACAAAAAAACGGAAAAAAAGAAGAATCCCTCTCCACGCCCAGGGCGCTGCGAGCAGAGAGGGCCCGGGTCACGGCACCAAATCTGGTATCCGGCGCAGCATACCAGAAGTCTCGGATAGTTCGTGGTGACACTGTCATTAGGTGTAAAGATGGGCTCTCTGACGCCACGTGGGGGCAAGACTACAGCGCCCGGTGTCCACTCTTTAGTTCCCTCGGTATTTCCATAGGAAGGTAAGTTCTGT
>NW_027158301.1:2013-2774 GCF_002600585.1 Cystoisospora suis
CATGACCACAGTTCTCCCAGCTTACTGAGGCGCGGTTTCCAGGCGGTGTTTCACGGAGAGCGAGCGGTCGCCAGGCGTGTGGTGCTAACTCCGGGACGCGCCACCAACAGACAAGTGGACTATGGGAAGGTGCACAGGCGTTCATCAATGTTTCTACCGGATATTTTATCGGCGGCTCTGGCTATAGTTTTGCGCTGTCGTTCTTTTCGGACGCACTTACCGGCAGATGTACAGCTAAGGGCTGCCCCCTAACTGGCGCCTGCGACAGGCTGCGAACCCAGGGAAACAAGCCTGGGCGACCACCTCAGAGCGAGAAGAATTACTCTGGTGATTTGGAGCGTTTTTGAAAGGGGGCTTACCGATGCACGTTTATGCACCCAAACCCACTGAGCGAGGCCAACATCCGGGCGTACCGGAAACTTCGAAGGCGCCGGCGGAAGAACACTGCCAGCCCTCCTTGTAGCGGACAGGAGTCGCACTCCGTCACAGTACATCCCTGGGGTCTACTCCGCAACTCGGGGTGACTTCTCTAGTGTACGCCCATATCAGGGAGCCTGTTCCGGGAAGTCACCCGAGACTGATCTCTAGGAATCCCCGCACCTCCGGGTGAACAACACGAGGAGTCACCACGCAGCCTTCGCTCGGAGAAGCCCGTAACCTAGGAGGTGCTCGCGCTTGGAGCGTCCGCCTAGAGTTCTGGCCACGCCATGAACTCAGAAACGGGTATTCCGGGGTTGCCAGTGTAGTGCCCGCTGCACAAC
>NW_027158302.1:0-6668 GCF_002600585.1 Cystoisospora suis
AAGCAAGAAAGAAAGGAAGAGAAAGAAATCTGAGCCAATCACTCTATCAAAAAGAGAAAGATGAGAGAGCCTTGGAATCTTCCTTTCTTCACCCCGGCTGGCGAAGGAAAGCATGCACAGGAGGAGGGGAGAAAGAGTAAACGACCCTTTGGCTGTGATCGAGAGAAAGCCAAGTCTTCTTTGCTTGATATGTATTCGCGGAGAAGTAAAGAAAGAAACAAAGAAAGAGAAAGGTGACGATGGCAGAAGAAGAATAAGAATAGACGCTTCCTGTACTGCCTGTCTCCTTCCTCGTTAGCCTTGTGAAGAGAAGAAAAAATGAAGGGGGAGGAAAGACAGAAAGGAAGAAAGAAGGAAAGAAAGATATCTTCAAGAGGAGGAAAAGACGATTGAGAAGAGAAGCTTCAAGAGAAACAGAAGAAGAGTTGATTGGGGTGTACGTACGGTGCTGTACAGGATATGTGTAAGATAGTCGTAGAAGGGTTACTACATATAACTAGAGATGGTTCAAAAGAAGTCGCTTATGGCGATATTTCTGTTCCTCGAGAGGCTTTCGATATGCCTCACAGACTATCTATAGAGTTGCTGTATGTACAAACCCTGTACATGATATGTATGCGGTCTAGCTAACTCCTTTAGGGAGGGAGAGAGATGTCTGTTGTGGTGTCTGTCTTCTTCTTTTGGTTCTCTTTCTTCGCTAGAAGTTTCTGAGAAGGAGGCGAGTGAAGAAGTAGAAAGTCAATAGACAGATGAAAAGGAGGCCTCTGCGAAGAAAAGAGAATGAAAAGAAAGACGTTTCTCTTCTCTCTCCCATTGTCTTGTTGCTTTCACAGCCTAAGCGAGAAGAGAGGACCCAGGGAGGAGGGGGAGTGAGTGTGTGAGACTCGGCCGGTAGACACACCAACAACCATCGTGTCAAGCGTATCATCTGCTAGCTAGCTGGCTAGCTTGACTAGCTAGATGATCATTCGTTGAAAGAGAGAGAGAAAAGATGTTCTAGAGTCCGACCCTTCTGTTAAAAGATTGTTCAAGGGGTCATTCTCGTTCGTGTACACACCCTAGGCAGATTGCTGCATGCAGACACCGCAGAAAAGCCTTCTTCTTACTAGAAAAGATACCTCCGGTGACGTGCAAGAAGATGACTCTCTTCATCTTCCTTTCTCTTTCGACCTTACGCGATCCAATCAACGATAGAAGGCTCACACCACTCGGCGTTTCAAAAGACGCAAGACACACCAGCTTTGCTTTGACACACCCGACACTCGATTGCCTACACCATCATTAGCGAGTGTGCTGATAAGACTTCCCGAGACAAAAATTCAAACTCAAGCGTTCAAGTGACTTCTTTTGTTCTCGCCGCGACGACCTCATGGTACCTAGCGAGCTTGTATCTAGACAGATAGAACCCTCGATATGTTTGCTTGTCAGTCAGTGAAACGTTTCCTCTTGTGCAATACAGCGATAAGATTCACAAGGCTGTAAGGAGAGGATCAAACCATTTGTGTATCCATCTGTAGACAACTCCAAACAGCGATACTGAATGAAGGCTCATCTAGAAGTGCATTGCCCTTCAACAAGCAAGGGGGTATGGACGTAGATCTCTGCCTTATCTTCGGAGGCTCAAGAGACGTAGATAAAGATATAGGTAGATAAAGAGATGGACTACACGATGGATGCGATAGCTCCCCCCTCCTCCTCGTGCTGGTGTATGAGAAAGGCCGGCGGCTCCTCCAAAGAACGCCGTCCGATATCGACTGGAATAGGCGATTCGCGTGTGTCACTCCTGTACATCTCCACACTGTTGAGAGACCGTTTATTCATCGCGTGCACTGCCTACCACCCAACTAGCTACCGAGAGATCTCTAGCTATGAAAGATTGGTCGTCCCTCCATCCATACACACAGCCGGTCTCGCACCGCCCGCTCATGGGAAGTGAAGTGGAAGGAGAAAAAGAAGGATAAAGTGGACGCAAAGACGATTGATGGTCACTAGCTAGGAGAGAGAGAAGAAGAAGCGAAAGGAGCATCACTCTTATTCACCTGTGAAGGAAGTTCAGCAGACTTCTGTAGGAGGCCGAGAATAAATAAAGCACAAGACAATAAGAAACTTCATCTTTCCTTCTCCTCACCCTCTTTTCCTCTCCTCTTTTTCTTTCTTTCTTTTCTGTGCGTGGGTGTCTTTTTGTCTCAAGAGGAAGGGCGTGTAGTAAGAAAGAATTGGAGTCGAGATTTCTCTATGTGTGTGTGGACTCTCCAAGCGGGAGTACAGAGGCAGCTTCTTTCTTTCCTGTCGAGCTCTCTGTCCTGCAGGGCAATGTAAAGCCTTCTTTCCTCTCGATGACATGGGCGTGTCTAGACAAACAGTCTTTTGCTAGCCGTGTCTACATAATGACTACGACTTGCGTTGTAGCGACTAGCTGTCTGAAACAAAAACAATCGACGTCTCTCTAGTCTAACTTCCTCCTTCCCTCCTGGAATGTAAGAAGGTGTCTAGACACATGCTCCCCAACAACCCATGCCCCTCCCCTTTCTCTTAAAGGCAGTTTAAAGAGTGTTAAAGACTCTCCTTCTCTACATTCAGAAAAAGAAAAAAGGAGGTGGAGCTCTAATTACAAACAGCTAGTCAAGTCTCACCTTCCTCCTCGAAGGTACGTACGTACCCGACCCAAAACAACGAATGAGGAACGCATGCAATGTGCATGCAGAATCGAAAATGTGTCTTCTCTCAAGTTGTCCATCAAACAAGACGCTACATCACCACATACACACATACCGTATGTATCTACACATCTACATATATATATATATATGTATATATGTAGAGAGAGAGAAGTGAAGAAATATTTGTATGTACTCTACCTAGAGAGATAGGAATGTAGACCACCTAGACGTGTAGGTGATCTGTTGAAAGGAGGGGTAGTGAAGGATCAAGACTCGATCACTTCAGATAGACAAGCAAAAAGCAAGATAGATAAAGAGAAGAGAACTCCCGACAACATGCTGAAGATAAGAGAGAAAAACGCACATGGAGCTCATTCGGACCCCTACCAGCCCTCTTCTTCTCCTCTGTCTGCATTCTATCTATTTTGAATCTATCTCTCTTTGATCTATTCGTTTTCTATCAGGATTGCTTTCTTTTCATGAAAGCAACGTCGAGTAATACCTCTACTTTCGTCTCTTTCTCCATTGTAGATATTCTCTCTCTCTCTCTCTCTCGTCTCCCATGTGCGGCGAAGTCTTGTGGGAGAAAGCAAGAAGGCGAGAAAAAGACATGCATGTGAACATACTTCATAGTCTGGATGTTTCTGCTATTGCATGCGCACCTAACAGCATGAGACCTTTGCATGCGCAGTCGTGAAAGAAATCGAGAAAGATAGGAAGACTTAACAAGTGCCATTCTCCCTTGGAGCGTCATGCACCTTGGGAGACAGGAAAAGAGATGAAGTGGAGAAGAAGCGTTTCTGGTCTTGCTTCTCATTCATTCGAGAGATCTTCTGGTTTAAAAGAGATTGAGAAATTGTTGTCTGCATGCGCTAGACTGTCGGGGTCGCTTCATTGTCTATCACAAGCGTCCGAAGAAGTCTCTCTCTCTGTATGTCCATGTATCGATGATTCGTCGCCAAGAAGAAGAGAAAGAAATGTCACTGAGAAGTAGAGGAGGAGGTGTCCCCTCCTCGCCCGAGGCTGTTTAATCGTTGAAAAGGAAAGGACGTGAGATCTCTGGGTAGGCCTCTACCTCCTATACCAAGATCAATAGACACATGTCTAGCTAGCTTGTCTTGTGCTTCCTGATCAGGAAGCTTTTCCTTCGATGCTGCAAAGAAGAAGGAGAAGAAAAATCGACAAGAAATCCATTCATCTACATCTCTCAAACTCAGTCAGCTTGTTCTCTTTTCCCTCCTCTTACGACGTATAAGAATCCACGGACTTTCTTCTTCTTCTTCTCCTTCCTAGAGAGAAGAAGAAGAGAGTTCTTCTTTCACTGTCATATTTGGGGAAAAGAGGACGTCGCCACCGCTCTCACTCTTTCTTTCGCACTCTTTCTTTCTTTCGAGTGAGTGGAATCTTGAGGTGGAGCAAGAATACGTCTAGGTCGTAGCTGCGGTTAAGAAGGAAAGAGGGGGAGAAAGGAAGTGGTCTTGAGAGAGTTTTCATCGTCTGTTCATGTCTTTTCTATCTCCCTTCTGCTTCTTATCTTCAATCCAAAGCTCTGTAGACCATCTTCTTCTTTGTGTTTGCACCGTATTTGTCTTGCCTTGGAAGTGTTTCTCAGCACGGGACATACACAAATCTGTTTCTCTCTTCATTCATTCATTCCTTCAGCGATCACCCTACTCTTCTCTCCTCTTTCACTAGTCTCCACCCGTGAAATTATACACACGCATACAGTCTATCTATCTATCCATCTTCAATCTGTCTATCTATCTTCAGTCTGTTTATCTTTGATCCATCTGTCTTTAATATATCTATCTATCTATCTTTAATCTGTCTATCTTTGGTCTATCTATCTGTTCATCTATTTGTCTGTTATCTGTCTATGTAGGTCTACTACCCCTCTATGTGCATATTTCTGTTGACATATAGCGAGAGGTATCGCTTTTTTTGTTACGGTCTAAGGAAGACAGTAGGGAACAGGGCCGAATACATCGGTGTATGTCTTTCATTCTCTCCTTTCTTCCGTCTTCTTGTTCTATCATCGTTTCTTTATTCAAGAATCCAGACTCGGTGTAGATGAGAAAGTAATACGTCGTCGCTCGTTGTTTCGATATCCGGTTGATTCCCGTTATCTTCTTGTGGTCTATATACACCTTGGATGCATGCATGCATGCAGATGTTCTGTTCTAGCGGCAGCGAATCCTTCTTTTGGAAGTTTCGATGATACACAGGATTCTTCTGAACAACATGAGTTCAAAGCTACCATTCTCTCAAGGTAAAGAAAGCAGAAGACGATCATGTCAGAATATGAAGAAAATGCTCTTCTCTTCTCTTCTCTTTCTTGTTTCTAGAAAAGAAAGTGCTGCGCCCCTCGCTGTTTCATCTGTCTCTTTTTCTTTCGCTTATATTTCAAGGCTCGCTCCAAGTCAGAAAAAGTCACTCTTTTTCTACTTCTCTAATCTGTATCTCTTTGTGTACAAAAGTAGATGGGTGCTGTGTTCTATGAAGTAATTTCTCTCTTAATCTCCTCAGTCGAGGAGACTGTGTAGATACACTGCAGGTTCAACGAGTCTATCTGTCTATGTATAAACATGTATGCATGCGCATATGGTGGGGGAAATGTGGGTATCTAGGGTGTATGTGTATGTACAGCGGAAGAGCTAGCTAGGTAGCTAGCTAGGGAGTTCAGCCTACAGGGTGTATATACTTCCGTAGTCTTGAAGCTCACACCATAGAAGCTTTCTTTCTTCAACACGCTCTTTTCTTCTTGTTCTATATCTTGAAATAAACCGTTTCCTGACGTCTTTCTCTCTTCTTTCTTTCCTTATCATTTCTGTTAGATTCGACCTCATCTTTCTTCTGAGAGATAAAGAGAATTATGAAAGAGATGCAGCTCTATGTACACACATCCTTAATCTGCATGCGGTAAGCTGTCCGATGACGGTTTTCTATTCTCAAAGAGCACACTTTTTTTCTGCCGATTAGTCAGCTGCATGCAAGCACGCGTGCATGCGCCCTGGGCGTAGGCAACGCGTGCTTTTGTCTCTCTCTTTTTCTCTCCAACTCTCTCTTCTGGCTTTTCAAAGGGAAACTGCCTTCTATCCATGCCGTGCCACTTGAAGAGGCTCAAGTCATCCATCACACACGACTGTCGTCTGTCGCTCTGTCATCACTTATATAGACATACACACTGAACCACGTAGATAGATAGATAGATAGAGATACAGATATAGATAGATACATGGATATACATTCATATCTATATCTACATATAAACTATGGATATCATACGTATATTTCGGAAGCTTCTGACGCCTTCATCAGTGTCCATACTAAAGAAGAAGTACGTGCTGGATGTAATGTAAAATACCTATATTATACCTACCTAGACCCATATACATGTATATATACATATATATATACACGCTCATAGGTATGATTTGCTGTGTGTATACAATCCGTATGTCTAGTCACAATAGTAGCAACGCTCCTCATACATGTACATACACATATGTATATGTATATCTCTATGTGTATGTACCGAATACTTGCTGTGCGTGCATGGACTGTTTTGGCAACCCCCCCTTCATTCTCCTAACTTTCTCTCTCTCTGTCTTTATCGCTTTCTCTATCTCTTCACGTGCATCTCTGTATCTCTCTATGTCTTTCTTTCTTTCTCCCTAGCAAAAGGACGTAGGAGGAGAGAGGAGTCGTCCTACAGGCTCTGGTGCTGCAGGTGGCGGCGCTGAGAATGAAGCTCGAGATGTGTCTGGTGCCGCAGCGCCAGGCAGTGAGGAATTAATTCCCTTCGATGTCTTGAAGAGTTACATCCAATTCGCTAAAGCCCTCCCCGCCCCTCTCCTAGGACCGGATGCTCGTGATACTCTCAAGAACTTCTATGTACAAACCAGGTAGATTGATACCTCCATCTTAGTCTCTTCTTTCTTCTTCTTTTTTCTGTCTCCTCTTTCTTTCTCTCTTTCTTTCTCGTTTTCTTGTTTTTCTTCTTCTTCT
>NW_027158303.1:0-2951 GCF_002600585.1 Cystoisospora suis
ATCTTGTTGAGTACAGCGATTTCTCCTGGGGCGGATTGGGAGGGCGGGAGAAATCGGCGGTCCAGCCCCAGGAGAAATCGCTGTACTCAACAAGATGCATCGGAGACTTTTTCTTTCCACAGAAAGCAGTCCTTTCTCGTCGAGCTTCCCTTCTGATTGTTGTTTCTCTCAGGCGTCGGCTGCCTTCCTTGTTGTCTTTTTCTTGTCCTGCTTTTCTGAGCAGCGCATCCTTTCTCTCTCTTGAAGTCCCCAGAAGAGCGAGAGCGAAGCGACACTGCTCCGACCCTCGTTGAGTTCTTTTGTTTCCTTCTTGTATGTATTCACNNCGTTGAGTTCTTTTGTTTCCTTGTGCTTCTTGTCCGATATCGCTTGTCTTTTTGTCATAATGGACTTACTTGTGTCTCGCCAGCCAACAGAAGGAGATGAGTTGTGCGGAGTACTTTCATGACGCGTACATCGCTAGTGAAGCTTCCACTGCATGCAGCAGATCGAGCACATCGGACGTTTGTAGCTTTTTTGCTCTGTCTCATTCTGCCTCTCCCGCCTCTAGTGTTGTTTCATTCGTCTGTTCCTGTAGCCCGCTTATATTCGCCCTCCTGTCTGCCTCGCAAGCTGAAGTTACAAGCGTTACTGAGAGGGTTCGCAGTTTGTAGGGCACTTGCCTTTTCGGCCAGTTTTTCTTTGGAGGGACGCAGCGAGTCCGAGAGTGGAACATCGTAGTTTGCACAGCCACTGGGAGAGCGAGAGGCTGGGCCTCACGATTCGTGACTATGTACAGACACTGTCCGTTACCGGACAGGATTTTGAAGTTGCGATGCATGCGCTTCTTGACTCTTCCAACTCTCCCCGTGAGCGTAGATGCCGTCAATGCAGCTCGGGGAACGAAGAAGCGGAAGACAACGGGTGAAAGGGAGTTGGATTCCTGTCGGACTAGGATTCTCCCTAACTGCTGCCGGCGAAGGTGCGACGAAGCTCTTCTTTTCACTTTCCCCTCGCCGCTTCCCTTCACTCGTTCTGAGTGTCTGTCTCGTTCTCGGCGTATGGCACGTCTCTCTTGTTCGTTCTTTCCATCCCCATCTCCTGGCCGCTTTCGCCCTCTCAGCCCGTCCAAGTTTCTTCACATGTGAACTCCGTAGGTGCTGAAGTATCTTTGTCCGTCTGTCCGTTGTCTTGGTAGTTTCATTTCCTGGCAGCTTGGTGCACTCGTCTCTCGCCTCTCTGGCCTTGTCCACAGCCTTCCTCGAATTTTCCCCGTCTCTTCTTCAAAATGTCGGACCCATCAGGCGCCCGGGCTCCGGCTCCTCCTCACTCTCCAAATCAGGCCGGACCACCACAGCAGCATTCATTCCCTCCTGGAGTACTTCATCAGATGCCTGTGGTGGGCCATTCTCCTCACTACCCAGGCCCACACCTTATGCATGCAGGTGCGGGACAAGACTTCTCGCCGCCTGGCATGCCTTATTCTGTCGCCGGACTACCGCAGCCACAGCAGGTCCCTTCTTTGCCTGGTGCGTACCCCTCAACGTTAGGTCCCTCACCCCCCCAACTGGCAGCTTCCCCTGTCGGTCGGGGGAGTGGCCAAGGGAGAGGGCCTATACCGCCTGTCGGCTCGGATCAGCTAGTACCCAGTGGCTTTCCTTCACACGCGACAGCACCAGGGCAGCTTGGACATGGCTCCCCTGGCTCTTTCCCTCCGTCTCTGTCTCAGTCAGGCCCCCCTCATTCTGGATTACAGCAGAAAGTACTAACTCAGCCTCACTGCTCTACTGGTGGTGTCACGGCATCATTGGGAGGATTGTTACAGCCTGTCCAGTCACCACATACTACTTCTCTTGCCCAGCAGCCGTCATTTGTTTCGTCAGCCCCGTCTCACCCTCCCCAGCTAGCGCCAGGGAGTGCCCCTTCTTTAGCCACCCCCGGGGGGCTCACACAGACCATTTCCGGTGTCGCGCACCCTTTCTCGCCGGCTGTGGCGCAGCACGAGCATGCCCTTCATTCTGTCCCTCACTCTTTCTCACCTCCTTCCGCTCCCCCTCTGGCTTCGCAGACTGCTCCTTCTGCTGGTCTGCTCCCGCCAGAGCAGCTAAACCCCTTACCTGTCAGTGCTCCTGCTTCTGCCCCTGCTCTGATGGGTCCCAACATTTCCGGCAGTGTTTCACCTGCCGCGCGAAGTCAACTGTCGGTGGCTAGCGAAGCACGAAGTTCTGCTGGGGGTACTGTTCCTTTCTCGGGAACTGCCCTGTCAGGTTCTGTGAATCCGCCCTCTTTGGAAGCTACGGCTGCCGCGAGTGCGTCGCCTGCAGCTGCAGGCTCTTCATTCTTTCCGTTATCGTCGTGTTCATCTGTTCCTTTGTCGTCTACTACTTTATTTTCACCTTCTTCGTTCACTTCCGCCTCGACCGTCCGAATGCTTGTGGACTTTCTCCGCCGTGTTCCCAGTTTCAGCAGCGATTCGTCTTCTGGTTCACCCGGGAATACGGTTGATCAGGCGTCTTCTTCCGATCCATGTTCCTGCTCCCGTTGCCCCCGACTGTCTTCCGGTTCTACGAACTCAACTTCAGCTGCACAGCAAACTTCTGCTCGTGTAACTGCAGTCCGGCGTTGTGTCTCCGTGCTAGCTGAGTTGCGGGGCTCGGAGGCATCGTCTGCTGCTCTCTCTCTTGTCCCAGCTGTTCTTCTTCTACTCGACCGCACACCTCCTTCTATGGTAGAAGGCGAAGTACATACGTTTCGTCAGGTTCTGCTTACGCTTCTTCGTCTGGTTGCTATCGGCGTCGCGTCAACTCCCTTGTCTCAGTTGACGGTGGCAGCGGAAGTCTCCAAGCCAGAGGTCTCGCCGCAACAGGAGGACTCCTCGATCAGAAAGGAAGGGGAGCAACAAATGGGGGGGGGAGGCAATGAAGCCACAGACAAAGAGACCTTGCTGGGAGAGCTGTCAAAGGTTTTCGCTG
>NW_027158304.1:0-215 GCF_002600585.1 Cystoisospora suis
TACTTCTGACACACAGGTTTGTTTGGGATAAAACCATATAACATTTCAAAAGGGGAGGCTTTGGTACTTGACTTGATTGTACTGTTATGAGCAAATTCTAACATTGGAAGAACTTCCACCCATTGATGTTCATTCCCTAAAATGGTACATCGGATCATCTGTTCTATCGTTTGATTTGTCCGTTCTGCTAAACCATCGGTCTGAGGATGGTAAGC
>NW_027158305.1:0-11606 GCF_002600585.1 Cystoisospora suis
TCTTGCGGCAGCCTTTACATATCCCGGCTTCTCTCTCCGTCCATGCAACATTGCCAACAGCAGAGCGTAGAGAGAACCAATAAAGAGTACGAAGAAGAACCAGAAGAAAGAAGGCATGGTTTACCTATGAAGAGTATTGTACGAAGAGATCGTCACCTGTCCACGCTTTTATAGAAAGTTGAAGAGTCTGTATATGTGATCCGTAGAATACAAGCCCTCTTATAGGTAACTATCACGGAGACCGGTGTGATATGGAAGGACTAGTCACCGAACCAAACCCATATTTAGAGACAGGCCTCAGACAGAAAGAAAAACAAGAAGAGAATGCGGACAGAAAGAGCACGAACAGAGTGCCCTTGAGTCAGGCGGCGCCTCCGAGTGTTCCTTTTCTGTCGGCTTCGCCCAACTGCGATCATCGATCTCTCCCTTTTCTCTTGGCTTCTCTTCCCGCCTTTCGCTTTCTCTGCTGTGTCTTTCTCTTGTCGCCGTTTTTCTCTTCTCCTTCTTGTTTTCCTGTCCTCTCCATGGCATCAAATTCGAACTTCCTGAAAAAGTCCCCTTCCTTTTTCTTTTCCTCCCCCCACCCCCCTCTTCACATTTTTTTTTACGCGTCGGCGGCTCGAATTGACCCAGCCCAGCAGTCTCAACGCCGGACTTTCTCTGAAAGACTTCAAGGAGGCAGTGTTTTTTCTTGTGATCAGTCCATTCGAAGCTTTCTTTCTCCATTTTCACTTTAGTTCGCTTGAAGACCCGTTTTCTTCCCGTCGTTGAAAAGCTAATGGAAAAGAAGACAGAAAGGAAGAAAGAAATCAAGGACACAGCGAGGCCGAAACCCAGCCCTACTAGCCTCTTCATGCATGGCCTGGGCCTCATCAGTCTCTTCTTCACTTTGCGCAACTCCTTCCTGTTTTCACCAAGGCCCCTTTATCCGTCTCTATTGTCCGTACTTTCTTTCTTGTATCAAGTTCGTCTCCATTGTCATCTCCACTTGCTGTTCTTCGCTTCGAGAGCAGAACTGTTCAAGGGATCTTCTTGGTCTCTGTTGTCCGAACCAGGGAAGAAGAAACCGAGAAAATTCACTTAGCAGAAAAAAGTATCTCCTTGTGTTCCCGGTACAGGCAGGTATACGTGGTCTTTTAGAGGGATCATCTGAAGTCCACATTCTACAGAGAAATGAAGGACTTCTCTTTCTTTCATTTCCTTTCTTTTTTCTCTTAAGAAAAAGAAAAACTTCAGATCTAAACTGTCCGTCCTTCATCTATTCAAAGCCCCAAGGACTCCCTCTCAGAAGAAGGCCTGTCTCTCTTGTTTCCAGACAGTTGTATACAGCTTTTCCGTCGCTCTTTCCTACTTTCTCTTCCTTTCGCTCTCCCTCTTTGCGGTGTATATACATCTTCCTTCTGTTCCTCCTCGTTGCTCCAGTTCTTTTTTGTGAAAGGACAAAAGGAACTTCTCCAACCCTCTCTCGTTGCAGGACATCTGTCTGCAAGCATACCCCGTGCCGGCTTCCATCTGCGGACTCGAGAACGACACGACAAGGAAGAGATGCTACCTTGCTGGCATCTTCTTCGTTCTTAACAAGATGAGTCTGCTTGTTCTTCCCCCTCTTGCCTTGCGTACTTTTGTGAAAACGTCTACTTTTTTTCTTTCCCGGGGAGCAAGCGTGTATTTTTTCCTTCTCTTTGTGCTTGGTTTCTTCCTGAGTCGCCATGAAAAACATGAAGGCCCGAGCTTTCTTCTCAGTGGCTCACCTCAGGAGTCCAACGAATTTTCTTCATCTTCTTCGGGCTCGTCCTTCTTTTCCTCCTTCCCCCTTCTTGTGTCCGGAGCTCGGTTTCTCCCCCCCCGTACGTCTCACCATCAAGACAAACAAACCTCACAAATCAAGCCTGTATACACCTATCCATATCCAATGAGGTAGACTCCCGGAGTGCCTTTGCTCACGTCAGATATATATGTATGTATACGTTGCACGTGTTTGTGTGAGTATGTAGACATAGATAGATAGAGTACATACCTACCTATCTCTAGACAGGCAAATACGTCCTCGCAGGTACCTATCTCTAGACAGGCAAATACGTCCTCGCAGGTCGTATTTGCCTGTCTAGAGATAGGTAGGTATGTACTCTATCTATCTATGTCTAAATACTCACACAAACACGTGCAACGTATACATACATATATATCTGACTACAGTGAGTGGCAGAAGAACGACTGGGTCTTTCGTCGAGCTTTCCTTTGGTTCGGAAGAGTCCTCGTGTCACTTCCTCATAGAGTACATTTCACGAGTTGAAGTATGGAGTTTTCTTAGCCTCCTTATACAGAAGAGGAAGAGGACGAGAGAGAATCAGTTCCGATTGAGTGGACTTCCGTATCTGATAACCGGAGAGTTCAAAGTGCGCGTGTTTTCCCGACTGGGTTCAAGTCCTCCACTGTACGTACACCACAATAACAAGGAATACAACGCAGCAGAGACATACTGGAATCGACATCACATGGTGAATCTTCTTTTCTTTCTCTAAGATGATATTCTTCACATACGCCCGAGGATTTCTCTTGTTGCCTAGGAACGAACCGCGACCAGATCAATCAGAGCTTTACTATCCTGTCGTATGTAGTGATATCTGTCCGGAAGACCTCAGTCTTATTGTAGGAAGGCTGTCACTCATTCCAATGCTCGCCTTAATCCCCTCACCCCTTACTGTTGAGTGTTCACATCTGTGAAACTCCGGTATGTAGACTCGTAGCCAGGCAGATACTTTTCTTCCCTCTTATGTGTCTGAACAGACAGGAGCATTGTTTGTCCCGCCCTGTTTCAGAAAAGAAAGATCGTTGTTATCTTCCGTTCTCCCTGTTGCCTTTTTGTTGGTCTCCTTTGTGTCTTCTCTATCCTCTCTTCTCTTCTTTCTTCTTTCCTTCCTTCTCTCTTCTTCGCTTGTGTTCCTGGAAAGGCGTTGAAGAAGATGTGGAGATTCGAAAGCCTATAGAAGATACGAAGCAGTACAAGTATATCAAACTCCAGAATGGAATCAAGTGCGTGTTGATCTCCTCATCAGATGTTGATATGGCAGCCCTTGCTGTAACAGTACACGTAGGATCAATCTCAGATCCAGCAGATGCACAAGGCCTTGCTCATTTGATTGAGCATCTTCTCTTCCAGGGATCAAGCAAGTTTCCTGCTCGTGAAGAACTCGACAAATTCGTTCATACTAATGGAGGGTATTCCAATGCGTTCACTTCTTTATACCATGTTCTCCTTCATCTCGAAATTCCTTACCCCCTTCTTGAATCTGCAGCTGAACGGGCTGCTGATGCCTTCACGGCACCTCTATTGAACCCGTCTTATATGAGGGAAGAAATCGATGTAATCCAATCTGAGTTTGATGCAGCGTCGCTGGACGACTTCTGGAGAGTCACGCAAATCTTGCGCAAGGTACAGAAAGATAGTCCATGAAAAAGATTTGCCAGTCACGATAAGAACCTGTCAGGGGTGACGGGCCGACATTTGAAAATGAGTGGTGATTGTGATGATGAGGCTATACAAAGACGTAGAGAAAAACTCGGGATCAAGGAAGTATATACATGCGCGTGGGCCTTCATGTATGTGGATATTTATGTATACATGTGTAGATGTTTCGAGTGTTAGTCGTGATCGTCCTTGGCAAGAACGATACATTCGCGCATGCAAACGTACAAATGTAGCTCTACTTGGGGCACGTACGTGTGTTTGTGTAAGGGTATCTAGACACATTCGCTCTATATAAGTATATTTGTATATATATATATGCATATGTGTAGATGAATGGGAGAGGTAACCACGGAGATCCGGTGTGTTGTCGGGATACTCTTAGACCCATGTGCTTTTCATATGGTGTTGTTCAAGGAAATTCTTTACATATAGAGAGAAACAGAAAGACAGAGGAGATAAGTGTGTTTTTTACCACAATTTTACAAGGGACACTTGGTCTCGATGATTCCCTGCAATTCTATGGAACTGACTCAAGACGGACGAACGGATCACCACGAGCGCCATCGCTGAATAGATAAATAAGTACGTATGTATCTCAGTGTGCATGTATGTGCATATATGTGTCTGTACAGTGTGGCGCGACGGAGTACAATATACATCTCGGTGGACATGTGTTGTGCATGTAAAAGTTCAAGTAGTACGATATGAGATGGAGGAGTGCATGCTGTACGGTGGGTTGTTGGTGTACCCACTAGGGAGAGAAGTGTCCTGTTTGTATCCGATAGTAGTGGAGTCATATGAAGATGCATTGATCAATCTCGTTCAATCTCTCTACCTTCATCTTCTGCCCTTCGCGAGATGAATCACATCTTGATTTGATCTTCTTCCTTCGTCTTCACTTCCCCAGTGGATAAAAGACAGCTCTATCATCAGAGTACAAAAAGAAACTGAGGACTTTTTTCCCGAGTATAGCTTACAGATTTCCTTCCGTGTGAGAAAAGGACGAACAGGTCGTCGTTATACACCGAACGTAGGAGGGAGAACATCTTCGTTACGAAAATTTCTCTCTTCTATGTTTGTGAGTCTTCAAATTTGTATGGCGCGTCTCGGTATCCTTTCTGTGGATCTGACGATGATGATAGAAGTGAAACAAAAAGACTCGTTTTCCTCTTTCTTCTTTTTTTTTTCCGCACCGCAGACACCCCGATTTCCTCACTTGGACGTTTTCCAAGTTGGAAATTGGAAGAGTCTTGTGGACATCCCCGAATCGAAGGGCCTCTCCGTCTACGACACACTCAAAGATTTTCATAATAAGTTGTGAGAAAGCATCTCTCTCATTGATCTACATAGAATAGATATCATTCATGTCGGAACCATATGCTTATTGATCTTCTCGTCTTCATCGTAAAGATACCGTCCAAGAGTGTCAGACTCACCCAAGGTAAATGTAGATCTTCGCTTTTCTGTAGGACAGAAACAGGCAGGACACTATATTCCCCATCTTTCTCTATCTCTTTCATTCGTATCTTCGTATGAGTGCTTTGGATTCAGTTGAAGTAGATCGTTTTTACCTTGTATAGAAAAGAAGTGTGGATAGAGATAGCTACCTGCTGCAAAAGAGCGACGCTTTCGGCGCCTTCGCGGAAGATGTAGATATGATGATGGAAGGATGTATGATGAGAATGGATCGACGGAAACAGAGTGTATAGACGGTTTGGATAAGAAAGAGAGTATTGAAGTTTCAGTTGGTCTTTAGATCGTTATCGCTTTTCCGATCTGTAAGTAGATACAGGGCGTTTTCTTACATCATGGACGCGACAGAGTTGAAGTTATCAATCGAAGAAAGAGGATTTCTTATGGTAGTTGTGTCTAACAGTGGGCAAAAACACACCTAGGTAGCTCGCTTTTCCGCTCCTCACGACTCAACGGTGAGTCTTTTAAGTTGCTCTGGGCTAGACCTTCAAGAGGAGCTGGAAAGAGAAGAAGAGGTAACGTTTTGTGTCACCCCGCGGGACTTTTCTCCCTCGCACACCTCCGTGAGATTCGACTGTGCATATATCTGTATATGCCTCTCTCTCTCCTTTTTTCCTCTGGTTCCCTTCTTTTGTCAAGTGTAGGACATGTACGCCTACGTGTTGGAGTGTGTTTGTTTTTGCGGAGAGAGAAAAGGGCGAAACTGTGACAAGGCTTCTCAAAGTCTGTCGTCCCCTCCGCTCACCGGCCAGGTAGTCAGTAAAGAAAGGGAAGATCATGATGACCGTGTTGTGCTTTGTTTTTGGCCTTTTTGCCGTTGTTCTTTGTCTTATCAGATATTCTTCGAACTTGATGAGTTTAGCTGTGATAGGTCGAGAGTCCCTTGATGATCTCGAGACGATGGTCCGGAAAAACTTTGAGAGCGTTGAAGATAAAGGCCTCCAGCCTTTGGTGTTTCCTTCTTGTAGTTCCGCAAATCCCGTGAATCTGCCTTTCTCATTGAATAGCTTGGCGAAACAGCTGACGTATATCGTCCCTACAGCCGATGTCCATCAAATGCTCATTGTCTTTTATATTCCCCCGACTCTTCGTATGTGGAGAACGAAATCACATGAGTACGTCACCAATCTTCTGGCCCATGAATGTTCCACCTGTCTCGCGTCAAAACTGAAGCGTGAAGAGCTGATTACTGCCTTAATCGCTGGAACAGACGACGATGAAAGTTGTTCAAAGATGCAGGTAACCAATCCATTCTCACACACCCCCACAGAGTCACGGAAATGATACAAGACATATCTAGCGAAACTGTTCTCTCTTTCTTTCTTTCTTCGAGCGAAGGAAAAGATAAGACGGATGAAACAGATTTTCCTCTCTTTTCTTGATGTGTTTGAAAAGCGACAGTTAGATTCTCTCTAATGAAGAAGAGAGAGTTCATCGCTTTGTGCGGACAAAACACACACACTCCAGTGTTTCGTGTTGTTTTTTTCATCGTCTTATGTTATCTCCGTATCTACGTCAGAGGGTCCGAATGCTCATCATCTGTATAGAGACATGAGACCGGTAGTAGTGCATAGGTATCAATATAGGTGAACGGCTGTGAGTTGTTTCGCGAGAGGCTGGGAGGTGGAACTCGTGCATGAATGATGTATGGTTTTTTCTTTCACATGTACTACAACATCACCTTTACAGTGTATGTATGTGTGGGTGACAGATGTATGAGGAGGGAGATTGGAGATAGATAACATAGCTTCTAGGAACCACTCTCGTGTTTCATGAAACGAACCTGGTCTAGGTTTCTTTGGCGACCACAGGCACAGAAAAAGACAATAGTACGATTTTCTTCAAGGCATCTACCGATCGTGATCTTCTCCTCAGACGTCCCGTTTCTCCCGTCATGTTTTCGAGAGACAGAGAGAGAGAAGGAAAGAAACATCAGATTTTTTACTGTTCAAATAGTGTGGTTGGGGGAGATAGACAGTTCTTTCGGGAACGAGGAGCGGGGTGGGGTCATGACATGGGTTGTGAACATGCAAATGTATATTGAGATTCACGAGCCTATCCCGGGTATACCACTGTATCGTCACTGGCAGTTGACGAAATGTACAGACACCACCCGCGGATACGAGGATCATCCTTCGTACATGAGTACACCCATCCCGTCGGTCCAGGTCGTCATCAAATTATTCCGTTTTCTTCGGCGGTCATACAGACACATGCATACCCACCCCAGTAGACTACCTCCATGCATATGGATAGATAGATAGATGGATAGATAGAGTTTGAGGTATGTCGGGGAGGGGCCGGGGGACTTTGTGACTTTTTCCGCATGTTCTGTCGCTTTCCACACTTAGAGCAAAAACAAAAGAAAGATGAGACTTTCATAGTTCTGTGCGTTTTCTCGGAGTTTCGAAAGGGCCTAGCTGTCTTTGGCGTGTCTTAATGCCCGTGAAGATACGCTGTTGGTGTATATGCTTGGCAAAAAACCGGAGTCTGCAGCAGCCTTGATAGATACTCATAACACGGCACGCATGGGTACGACGCCTGTCTGCAACATAGGTATTGTACGTATTTGGCGGTTCTTTAGCTCGTTAGAAACCTCGACGGGGAGGGCGGCATCGGGCTAGGTAGGCTGGCTTCGAGGGGACTGAATGCTTACGTCCTAATTCGTATTCGTTGTCTCGTTCTCCTTTCTCTTCCAGCTGACAGTCAACCTGACGGAGAAGGGAACGCGCAATACTGAGAGGATCGGAGAACTGATCTTTCTGTATCTCCGGTGAGTTTTCTTACGTATGCGTATATGTGCAGGTACAAGACTTCCTACCTCAATTGTCTCTTTTTTCGAGGGTGGTGAGTTCTATTCTATATTTGGAAATGGGTATGTGTTCTATGTTTGGTGGAGTGTCTGATGTGTAATCGTACTCCCGGGCGCCTGCCCGGGGAGTAGGGTTACCTCGTGGGACTAACTGGTGTAATAGATTAGCTTCTAACACACCATGAACAAGCAAGAAAGCCGGCTCGGAGGCCTGTCATCCTTGTCTCCCTATGTTCTATGGTTCTTCTCTCATGCCCTCGTAATCTTCTCTGCCTGCGATACTGCCGTTTGTTCTCCTCAGGTGCTCTGCCATACATCCTTTTCTTCACTGGGGGGGTGCCTACAGCAGAAGATCTCTATACGTATGCGTGCTAGCTACCTTCCTTAGCGCTGACGAGGTATAGGAGGCCCTGCCGCTTCAAGTTGCTGTCTCGGCAGAAGAGCATGCTCATGAGTTCGCTGTCCACGTCATATATAAGCCGTGTGTAACCACAAGAAGGGAAGTAGAAGATTTTCAGCTGTTTGAGCGGGATGTTTTCTGTACGGGCTACTGAATAAGGCAGCAGTATCTGAAGCCCCTCAGTCGCTCACGGGCCCCTCCGACCCGGCCGTAGCAATGAAGCGCAACACAGTAGTATTACCTGGCTGTTACATGTATAAGAATCGGAAGAAGATTCAAGAAAGTCTATCATATTGTTCTTCATCAACACATACGATAAAAATCATGCCTCCTTTCTGTATCGTTAGTATTCTTTAGTCCATCTACATGTGTATACATACCTCCTGTCTACCTAGCTATTGACTCCTCTAGAACACCTCAGAGAGTGAGTCATCACTCCTCATGAGTCTTGCAGCTGTGCGGTGGGGCTCTCCCTACACCGAGAAGGTAGTCGAGACAGTCACTCGCACCTCTTGTCTTGGTGACAAAGAAATGGGCTATCGTCTTTTTACCGGGGGACAGAAGTGGGTTAAGTAAGTTATTCATCTCTGAAGGAATTCAGTCGGTTTCGTCTTTTGTCTTCGCCCGTGACTCTCGTTGGGAACGCGTGAGGTGTTCGCTTTTCTGTCGGCTGTTGTGTGTCGATGTCCTCCTTGTCCGTATCGATTCATGCATGCATGCGTGCTCGGACAGGTACATGAATGTAGTGCCTGTTGAGAAGAGCCGATATGAGGAATTTCAGGGAGTGGCCTTACAGAATTTCACGTACGCGGAGCTGCTTCCTCCTCTCGGACTTGTGACGAGCATTGCTGAAAGTAGGTGTCAAATATATACATACATATACAAATGTGTATATACATACGTCTATATGTATAGCGTTCGGGGTGCACACCTAGAGGAGAAAAGCGGGAGAGCAGCAGCAATATGGCGATGGATGGACAGCGTGGCGCACTCGACACAACCACCACCCGCCTGCACATGATACATCATCCACCACCCCAGTGTGTATCTAAACAGTTTAGGAGTATGTCGGGGTGCTCGCCTGCTATCTCTGCAACGGTGGTCAGCTGCTTGGATTCAGCAAAAGGGGAAGACAGCATTTCCTCGAGTGTTCGTCTCTCTACATGGCAGAAGGCTGTACTTCTACAGAATTGAGCCATGAGACAAGGAAAGTTTGACAGAAGTCGCGCAAAGCCTATGATAGAGTTTTTCTTCTAGAACTCTCCTCAGCATCATCTTCATCATCATGCTGACTCTTCCCTTCCCTGCCCTCTCTTTTCTGGTTCATATATATGAAGAACCCTCTCTTTTGTGTTCGCCGTTTATGTAATCAACTCTTCTTGCAGAAAGGTCCTTACAGTCTGTCTATATGTATATCGAACGACCTCGTGACAGCATCGTATTTTATGCGTGCGCCCCACTCAGGAATATTTTCGCCATCTTCTGTTGAAGACAGCAGAAGTATTCCTGTTTGGAACCACTCAGATGTATGTACGTGTGTGTACTGTGATATTGACGAGCTGGCTTTGCCTTGAAGACTCCGAAAGAAACAAAGGCCTACGAGAAGAAGGTTTTCACGGTCTCCACCTACGTAGGCTTGCATTCATCTCTTCATGTACGTCTGCAGAATTATATATCTCTTTAGCCATAACTCCTCTTTGCTTGGGTGTTCTGATTGTGTTCAGATCTCTTTCACTATCCACCCTCTGAAGTGTTGTCAGGACCGGCACTCTTTTATGAATTCAACGAGGAGGAAATTTCTTCACTACTTTCTATAATGACATCACAGAATGCTCGAGTTCTCCTGATCGACAAAGAATATGCGCCAAGGTGTAGAGACACAGAGATGTGGTATGGGACGAAGTATGTAGTAGAAGAGCGTCCCGAGAAGACACGGTCACTTTGGGAACTTCAAGATTCCTTGACTCTTGAAGAGGCTATTGACCGCATGCAACAAGAAGGCATGGCATTTCCGAAGCCGAGTGCTTATATCGTAACAGATTTTCATCTGTACTCAACAACGCCGCCGGATCCTTCCTCTTCTTCTGAGCCTGTTTATCCTAAACTTTTGACCTTTCCAAAGACAGTTAAAGGAGGAGAAGGAGGAAAACAAATGGCAGCTGAGGCGGAAGACGTAGACAGTGGCGGTCTTGGTGTTCGTCTCCACCCATGCTCTAAAGAAGACACATGTAAAATCTTCTATAAGCAAGATACGACCTTCCGAGTTCCTAAGACCATTGTTGAACTTCTCTTTTACTTCA
Source organism: Cystoisospora suis (assembly GCF_002600585.1). Taxonomy (NCBI): domain Eukaryota; phylum Apicomplexa; class Conoidasida; order Eucoccidiorida; family Sarcocystidae; genus Cystoisospora; species Cystoisospora suis. Next base: position 10,455 of record NW_027158305.1, read on the forward strand.
AGTCATCGATACAGTTCACTCCAAGAGAGATCTTTCTCACAGGGCTCTATGTGTCATCTCTCGAGCTCATTCTTACAGAGGTATGTTGCTGTTGTTGCGGATAAAGAGAAAACGACGGAATGGAATCGATCGACAATCGATGTCACCATCATTCAGAGTGGAGCTAACATACATGTACGTGGAGAAAGATTCTCCGCAGATCTTCAGACTGCACGAGTTTTTATTCTTGCGAAGAAGGTAGCATAGGAAACGCCTTATACCCTGATGGGTGTTGGATGTCTGCTGATGTCGCCATGGAAAAAGAATAACAGCGAGAGCGTGTAGCGTAATAATGGCGTTTTATGTAGAGATTGTTTGCACGAATAACGGAGCTGTATGAGACTTGCTCGCGTTTCTGTCCTGCCTGTATTCATATCTGTGTACATCTCCATATTTGCATCTGTATATATTTTTTGCATATTTTCTTTGTAACTTGGAGCTCTTTATGTGTCTGCCGCTGCCGCCATATCTTTTCATCCCCCAGATCACTTCACGGAAAATCTTAGGGCTTCAGTTTTTTGTTCTCTCTTGGTTTTTCCTTTGTTTTTCTTCCTTATCACGTAGGAATTGGCCGACGCGGAGCTTGCAGGATATAGTGTAGGTGTGTCGGCCGGCACAGGACATCTAGTCCCCGTAGGTAGACATGGATGGAGAACGAACGCTATTGCCGTCAGTGTGGGCGGGTTTTCTCAGCATGTCCCGCGTCTTCTTCTTGAGGTGATCTCGACAATCTCAAAACGTAACAGACACAAATTAACTCAGCCTTTCTTAGACCTGTCTCTTGGAGCACTCAGAAGGGGTCTAAGGACTTTGACGTATGCGAGGTCTGCCGCGTCCCAGGCCGATGATGCCCTGGCCTTGCTTCTTGTTCATCCCTATATAACGCATGAAGAGCTCTTAGAATACGCTGAGAACACACAGGTTACTCTTCAAGAGCTTCAGGATTGGACAGACGAAATCTGGAATCATGTTGCTGTCGAAGGTCTGATTCAGGTGAGAAGAAGGGGCACGGAGGAGGAGGAGTCTTGCTCAAAGGTGGATTGTTTCTAGAAAGACAGGCGAAGGTGAAGGGGAAGAGAGGGAGGGAGGAGGATTTCAAAAAGGGGGAAGACA
>NW_027158306.1:0-2663 GCF_002600585.1 Cystoisospora suis
CAAGGGAGCAACTCAGACGAAGAGTCGCGCGCGCGCGCTCGCCTGGCGATTGTTATGCTCGGCCGTCTGCAGTGAGTGTCGTGTTGTCGGAGACAATACTGAGAAAATATGAATACCATCGCTGAGAAAATATGAATACCATCGCAGCTACTATTGTATGTGAACCCTTTGGATAGTCGGCCGGTCACGGAAAGCGGGGTTCCATGAAGCAGGCAGGGGTCCCAGCAGATGGTCCGGCAGTTGGTTAGCTACTGCGCGGAATCGGGAGTTGCCTTCACCTTCCCGAAAACCTACTGGCGAACAGCAGTACCGTGGTTCCGTCGCAAGCGACACCTGTTGCTTGTATGCCAGCTTCGTTGCCCAGACGAACGCCTCATCCGTTGCCACAGAGCTCGCTCACGTGAGCTTGCCCAGCACCACTATTGGTGCTCACTGCGAATCCGAGAGGAGAAACAATTTCCAGTTTGCCCCTGCGTAAGTTCAAGCCCTCCTAAAAGCTAGCATTCCGAAGAAAATGCATACCACTACAGTTGAGGAGTCTGAACAAAGGAATGCTCCAAAACCCGTCGTAGTGCCTACCCAGGGACACCGGCGGCAGCAGATGAAATACGCAAGACTTTGAGTATTAACGAAGCGGTAGTCAGATAAGCATACTGCCTCAAACGCCTCCTTTCTTCAGCAGAGAAATGTACGCGAAGACGCCCAACTGGTGTAGCACCGAACCACATGCCGAGTCTATTCTTCCGAACCAATCGTCACGTTACCCTTTCTAGTCGGAGTCAGATTGTTTGAAGGACCTAGCACTAGGACGGTACAGTCCGGAAGAGGGAGGTCGCACATGCGTGTACCTCACACCTGGTCACTACAACGATACAGCCAAAAACAGGGAAGGCACATCTATCCGGGTGCTTCACACAATATCCAAGAATAAAAACGCTTCAGGCCACTGGCCAGTGCATACTCAAATAAAACTTGCACGCCGCCGCAAGCTGCGATGAGGACGCGGAACAGGCAAAAGAAATAGCCGCTCTGCGGAGGGCAAGGAGGTCGCCATTCCACAAGGAGGTCACACCGAATGCTTTACTCCAAGCTGCAAAGGAGCAGCTTCGAGCAGGGAAAGCCGAGCCAGATCAATAAAACCAACCAGGTGGAACCTCGAAGTAACGCCGTTGCAGGAACACGGCGGCACGATCAATCACTATCCTCTCTCCGTCAACAGAGCGCCAGGCGGACACCCGGGCGGCTTCGGACAGCAGGCTCCTTTCTAGGAGCCGCCGTAGCTGAAAAAGTTCGTCTCTCTGTTCACTCATGAGATGTAGAAGGACGACCCTCTGCTTCTCGACCTCTTGAGAGCGCGTCTGGAGGCTTTCCTCAAGCTCCCTAAAATGCACCTCATTCACGGGCACGCCTCTCTCTCTGGCGTGCCTCATCATCACATACGCTTTGAATCCTGTCGTGAGTTCGCGGCACTGGAGCTCAAGGTTTCGAACCAGAGTCCTGGTTGCATTGCCCCGCTCCTTCACCGCTGAGAGCAGATCTAACACCCTCTTCGCCTCGGGTCTTGCCGACACCATACCACCTTCCAGACTGGTGCACAACAGTAGTAGCATCAGAAATGCTCTGACTGGCCTGGTTACCCGTTGGACCATGCCCGCCATCGTCGCCGGAGCCATCGGCAGTTCAACCGGGGCAGTCCAAGCGAAGTAGTTCCAGCTCGTCTTGTTGTTTCTGGACGCACCATAAGGGAAAGCGACTTCACGCCAGACGAGGCATATGGGTTCGGAGCCCGAGGAGTAGCGAGAAGAAGACAGCCGCCACGCCGAAGAGATAGTCTGGCCGCGACCCTGCGTCGAACCCAGTGAAGGTTTTCCGGAGGACTAGTAAAAAAAAAACTTTTACCTCGGTGGTGTGGCCTCGGCAGCCCCGTACCTCGAAGGCCACTCACAGGTTTAAGAGAAGAAAACTCGAACAGCTTAGGAGAGAAAAAGCGGCTTTGATTTTGTCGTACATTCCGTCCTCTCACCTCCAAGGATAGGCGCGGTCGGCCTGAGCAGTGCGCCCTGCACTTGCCTAGATACGAGTTGGGTCTGCTCCGCGTTATGCGTGCCTCTGCCTTGCTTCGTTGTGTGCTTCCGCTAGCTGGCTTCTCGGTTCGGCCGAACATGTCCGGGTCTCTGGGGGTTTCCGGAACGTTCCTGCCTTTCAACGTGAGGCCCCTATTGCGCATGCAGCCGGGATCGGAAGACCCTAGCGCGCTGCCGGGGTCCAAGAACGGGAACTAGAACTCAAGAGCGCGAAAGCTATAGCTAAGGGCCGTCGACGGCCTGACCGATAGTTGTTTTTGTTATGAATCAGCAGCCCACGAGAACAGAATTAGCGATCCTTCTGGAGCAAGGCAGCGTGAGTGCAATCACTGTGGCTAGGCAGGGTTCAACTAGTAGTAACGGACCACCTCGGTTCGGCTCTGGAGTCCTAAGTCACCTGGAAAACGCAGTAGGGCATTCGGGGCACCCGGAGCCTCCACTTCGTCCACAGCAGCCTTTCTAAGCTACAAGTCACTGCACAGTGATTTCGAGGGTGGCTGCCAGCGAGGCTGTCCGCGCGAGAAAGACGTGCTCGCAGGGGCTCACGGCTGCTACACCTCACGGAGAAAAACGCTGTTC
>NW_027158306.1:2745-3110 GCF_002600585.1 Cystoisospora suis
GACTAAAGGGTGATCCTAATGGGCGGCATCCGCGGGGCTCAGCAGCGCCCAAGCAGCTGACCCCGTCCGGAGAGAATCGGCGTCTGTGTCCCCCTACACTCGGGACTCCTCCCGTCTTGTGTCTTACCGTGCTTCGAATGCCACAATACGGGCTGCTCATCATTTCGTGCACGTAGGATGCGAGCGGAATTGTTCCTTAGTCAATCTTCTCCACTCGGGTGCTGCGACTCTACTTGCTTCTCACCTCTCATCGAGGACCCCGACACACTCGACCGCTGCTGATGGTCCGCCTCATCCGGATGCTTTGTTTTGTGCGGAAACATGATCAACCTCGTTGCCTGCCAAGGGAGCAACTCAGACGAAGA
>NW_027158307.1:0-154 GCF_002600585.1 Cystoisospora suis
AGATTAAGACCCCAATAGAGTGTGTGTACATACAGCCGCTGATGCTGGCTGCAGTTGTGGCAACCTGCGACGAGGGAGAAGATGCTATCGCGGTGTTTGCCAGCAGCTTGCTGCCTGCCCTGCAGAGTTTAGGTGCGGTTCTGTCTTTAGAGGG
>NW_027158307.1:517-951 GCF_002600585.1 Cystoisospora suis
AAGAGGCAGCGGATTGCTGCCTTGGTCGAAGGTTGTTGTGACAAGGGTCTCATTGAGCCGAGCGAGTCAGAGTGGGCGTCTGCTGTTGTTGTAGTTCCAAAGCCAGGAGGAGGAGATCGGCTGTGTATCGACTACCGTCCGTTGAATAAAGTCACGCACGTACCCATTTATCCCCTACCACGAATTCAACAGGCGTTTGAAAGCCTGCAGGGGAAGAAATATTTCTCCGTGTTCGACTTTCACAGTGCGTATTGGCAAGTAGGCGTGGAGAAAGAATCCCGCAAGCTTCTGGCCTTTGTGACACCTGACGGCCTATGGGAATGGAAGCGGATGCCTTTTGGCGCCGCTGGTGCTCCTGCCACGCAACAACGTATGATGGATCGCCTTCTTGCGGGCATGAAGTGGGTCTGTGCCATTGCTTATCTCGACGACGT
>NW_027158308.1:0-316 GCF_002600585.1 Cystoisospora suis
CGAAAGGAAAGGCTGGAGAAACGGTTGAGAGTCACTCCGAGGCTGTCGACTGCTGCTCGACCTCTCTCCGCTACTTGGTCGACCATCACACCTGAAGTACGTTAGCTTTCTTTTGTCTGACTTACTTTCAGCATCACCACATGTGTCTAAAACCTCAAGATTCCTTGGATCTCACGAAGAAAAATTCGTCTTCGTACCGTTTGATATCAAATCTCCTGTCTTAGGGACACTTCTGGCTCTCTCTGCGTACGCCTCTCGTCTCATCGAGGCTCCGAATCGACTAGATTTCCCGACCGAACTGTTGACACTAATGAGT
>NW_027158308.1:820-941 GCF_002600585.1 Cystoisospora suis
TACTAGCACGCTTTGAGATTCCAAAAACTCTGACACCGATAACACTCACCTAACACGGTTACCGAACCTACTTTACGTTTACTACACTAATTCTCACCATACTTTGCCCACTGTTGCTCCT
>NW_027158308.1:959-2259 GCF_002600585.1 Cystoisospora suis
TTTCCCTAGAATAGCTGGATCTGCATAGTTCTGACCTTGATCTGAGACGGGTCAGAGCAAAACCTCTGACACCTACCAACCTACGGGTTAGGTTCCTGGCGGCTTGTCCGTACCTCGGGTTTCGACCCCATCTGTCGTCGGCTAAAGGGAAGGTTCTGATCGAGTAGTAGGGTCGAACCTACAGCGAGGGACCTGGACCTTACGGTTGTGACATTAATGGAGGTGGGGGCTGGCTTTGGGCAGATAATGAGGTCCTCAGACCGGAATAGCCGCCTTACATTCCAGCACCAACGCAGGAAAAGGGGGTCGGCACTCGTCAGCTGGCGTGGAATAATTCTGAGCTCCCAGAATCTTGGAATTTCCCCGAGGGAGGTGTGCCCTGAGCAAGAGAAAATCACCGTTGTTCGGTTCCCTCCTCACAGTGCAGTAGTACGGCGAGGGGCTAAAGAATAAAAAAGATAAGATCAGAGCTTGAGGGTTAACTCGGGTACCGTTCACTAAGTGTCACAAAGTCAGTGCGCGCCCATTCAGGCGACTAGAAGACACTAAACCACAACCACGCCGCCATGGATCAAAAGGTAGACACCTCACTCCGTCACAGAGACAATCCTCTCGGGAAAACATCCCCTAGTGATACTTCCTCTCAACCAAAAAAAAGCTTTTATGTCTTCTTAAAAGGAGAAAAAGGGTCCTCGCTATTCTTCTTCTCTTGATTGGGACCTCACCCCTTCTCTCACACCGTCAATCCCGCTTCATACTTGGCCTGATCTTCCAAGTTCATTCACCCCTTGAGGCACAATCACCAAAAATAAAAGGGAAAAACCGTCGTCTTCTCTTTCCTTTTCTCCTTTTTTTTAGAAAAGCTCCACTTCTTCCTATTCTTCCTTTTTCCCCCCTTTTTTTTTCTCCCCCCAAGAATGGCCTCGCTACTTGGGACCAGTCAAAACTAGACACACACACTGGTTTCTGTAAGTCCAAGTCGGCCTCGGGCGAATAATGCATTATCGACCTTTTCCTAAAAGACGAAATCCGAACATAATACGAGAGTGTGACCCCGATCTTCACGAAGTATTCCCCTACCAACCCTAATCGACTGAAAGAAAATTGCCCCCTTCCCCTGTAGATCACAATTCCCCTTCGTGAATTCTCACACCCTGATGGATAGATGAACCGAAAGTCCTCAGGGACACGAACAACGACATGTTCTTACTAGGGCCGTGTCAGAGCTCTAGCTCTGCCCCGAATGATAGTCAGAAGTCCGGTGGGGACCGGCGTGTAAGTTAGAAGTCCGGTGGGGACC
>NW_027158309.1:0-350 GCF_002600585.1 Cystoisospora suis
GAATCGCGGTATTCGTCAAAGCTGGTAGCCTTTCTTCTAAGATTCATCAAAAAAACCTCTGTCCCCTGTCGGTAGCTTGTAAAGGTCGGCCACTCGAGATGAAGAAGAAGCAACACTGCAAACATTCTCGACGTGCTGTTGTGCATAAGCACTTTCAGACATAACCGCTCCTTCACATGGGGAGAGAAAAGTGCTTCGAAGCCTGACAAGAAAAAAGCAATACTGACAGACAACGTTCTCTTGTGGGAGACATCACTTCGCTGGAGGGGAGCGGTACAGGCGACGTCATCATCCTCGACCTTTCTCCACAGCAATGCATCCACATGGCGAACGGTATTCGGTGGTCAATC
>NW_027158309.1:384-4155 GCF_002600585.1 Cystoisospora suis
ATGATGACAGTAGGATTAGAAGATACTCGTGCATATTTCTCAGCAGCGTAGCAGCAAAGGAAACTGAAACACAGCAGCAAAATAGACTCAACAGGATGATCTGAAGAGAAGCCCACCGACAAACAGGGTGGGGTCCGTCGTCGTCCGCATGCGCATGAATGAACGCTCTCCGTGAAGACGTGAATCGCTGTCTGCCTCTGTTTCCGGTTTTTGCCTCTGCCCCCCACCGGGGGAGAACACCGCGATGTTGCCAGTGCACGCATGGACGACTCGTTTCAATAGAGACATCAGAGCAAGCGCGATTCTTGTGATCTGAGGCAGTATCGGGGAGAAGCAAATGGGGCCTTTTACTCAGACTCCGTACTTCACACAGTAGGGCTTGCACGGGACGTACATCTCTTTCACAAAATCACACTGTCCACCTTATCCCCGGGTGCCGGACGGATTCTCAAGTAGAATGGGGGACATATCTTGGCATTAGATATATGTATGTACTGATACAAGCAGAGGCGCCGTACCGTTTCTTGAGCTCTGAAAAAGTTGCTCGGTGCTTCGCTTTTTCACTTTAATCTCTCCAGATCTGTCTGTCCCGCGAGACACGGCATGCGGCGGCCCCCACCAAGCACTCCTTCCAACAGAAGACGGCAAGCTTGTTCCTGTATTTCCGGCCTCCCGTCCACCGCCCGTCGTGGACGCAGTCTCCCACCTAGACGGATTCATTACTCCTGTCTCTCGTTGAGTGTCCTGCACATCTGACCCGCTTATCAAGGGCCCTTGCTGTTGCACTGCTTGACCCCGCAACTCACTTTCTCCCTGCTCTTGGTCGGGCTGCTGCCTCCCCCGGTGTGTGCTCCCCCACTGGCCACCATCGTCTTTGGTGTCTGACATGGAGGTGCCGTCACCACGGTCTATAGTTTCGTGCCTAGTGGAGTTACCCCTGTCTGCGGAAGGCGCTGGAGTGCTTTCACCCTTCCATTCTGGGTCGTTGTGATGAGTCAGCATGGTTGCTCTTCCACTGTCCCCATCCTTGCTCTTCTGTGGTTCATCTGTTGAGGATCCAGAGGAGTCAGGACCACTTTCTTGGGCCAGCAGGCGTCGAGACCCGAGATGCAGGAGACGGTCCGTACGGTGAAAAGATTTTTCGGCACTTTCATCAAGCGGTGTGCCTGTCCCAAACTCTAAACCATCCTCTGCAGTTCCTAAATCTACAGATGACAGCAGAGCTGAGCGAGAGCCGTTAAGTCCCACAGCCCGCGCATGTGGTGAGGCTTCGAAGCCATAAAAGTCCCGTGCCGGGGAAATGGTCGGAGAAAGACTATCGGAACCCAGCGGCGGCCGCGCTCTGCTCCAGTCGTGCTGGAATTTTAAAGACTGTACAGCTGACCTACTGTACAGGCCATCCTGCGCTTCATAGGTATTTGTTTCTGTCTCCTCGACCCGCGTGAATGTAAGTTTCTCGCGCGAAGTATCATGGGCGCTCTCGAGAGTGGTTACTTTTTCCTCATGCTCCGGCAAACGGTCATCAGAAAGACCTCGCGGGAAGGACATGATACTGTGCCCGCTGCGCTTCGTCAGATGATCAAGGATGTGCCCGGAGTGCGGCGGTGCATCGCCACTGTGTGTGGCACTAACTCCCTGACTCATCCACGGTCCCAAGTGCATGCACATAACCACTTGGAAAAGGGAAGCTAGCCACCACAGACGTCTCGCGTTACTGTATAGAGTCCCGTGACGGAGAGGCGAACTCCTCAACCTCCGAGTCGTTGACGGAAAAGCGTGTCGGCATGGCTGCGAGAAGCTTGAACGGCACGAGTGATAAGGGAGTAGCGGCCCCTCGAAGGCACCCAGCCCGCTGACTGCCTTGGAGGTACCGGGGCCGTGGTGGTCCCCCGGTGCCAGAGAGGGGCTCACAAGCCCCACTGCCCGCCCTGTCCACGAACGACTAACATGCATTGAGGCCGCAGAAACGCGGTGCTGTGCATCTGGAGTATCAAGACTAAACACCGGGACTGTGACAATTCAGTTGGCAAGGCCAGCTTATCCCCCCGTGAACACCGGCACCCTCGCAAGTGGTTTCCCGGGTTCATGCCAGCCAATCAGAACGCAAGCCTCATCGAAACTAAATCCTGGAGGGAAGAGAGTAGGGCGGGCAGAAAATACCATGGCAACACGGATGAAAAAACAATGGAAACAACGCAAAAGCCGAATAAAAACTGCGCAGGCCCGGCCGGCAGTGCAGGTTCCCCGGGGTGTACATGCCCGGTTGAAGAAAGTCTCTCCTTGAAACAGGGAAAGACGGGAGTTTGCAATCCAACAGGTACTATACAACAAACCGACTGCTAGACAAAAAGTGAAATAAAAAAAAAATCGCCATGAGGACACGTGGTCCGCACCAGCAGACCCAGGCGACCGGAGGACGGGTGTGACACCGGAGGAGTCCGCACAGTTGTAGCTTCCTGGGGATCCGCTCCGAAACCCGCCAAACGGCTTCGTGAATGACAAAGCAGGGTGCAGAAAAATGAGAAGTACCTCTCGTTGGCAATGTAACGCATTCTTGAGTCTCCACGCATGCATGTGGGGCTCGCTCCGGTCGACCTCGGCCGCCGACCCGCCGCCGTATCGCGTGTATCCCGTTGGTTGCACTTAAAAGTGTGCAGGGCTGCGCAGGCTTGTGTGTTCGGATGTTTTGTCAGCCGTTGCTCCGCGGCCTTACGAGGTTAACGGAGAAATACTGCAAGAGTGTTGCCGTCTAACGAGGACGAGAGCTGCTGCAGTGCGCGCCTGTAGCCTTCTGAACGCGGTCAGCATTCTGGTGTAACCCAAAGACGGACACAACTTCTACGGCCGTGTGAAGATGTCCGAACCCGAACTCCTTGCCACGAGCCACAAGCCCTGCTCAGCTACAAAAAGAAATATTCTCTGGATTCTTGGCCTAGCGTCTCGTTTATAGCTTACCTGGCGTGTTGGCAGCGTGTTCGGAGGGAAAGCAGAGCACGGGAACCATGTCGCGCTAATGCTAGACCTCAACCCCCCACAGATCTATTGACGGCAGCGCGCTCTGCGGGAGATTCATCACCGACTGCTTCGAGATCCAAGAAAAAGCAAGCGAATATCCTACCAGAGGAAAAACAGAAAGGACAACGGCGCCAGTCGGATGCCCTTGTCAACGCCTCAGCAGGCTGGATGGTCCGATTTAAGGAAGGCCGTGCTTGTTGCAAAGCTAATGCAACGAAAGTAATTGTTCCTTTCCCGTCTGTCACGGGACGGATACTTCGGGGTCGGCTTCAGTTGTCGATAGGGGTACGGCCCCCGCGTATGCTTTGAATTATTCTCGCGTCTCCCTTCGAGCGTTTGGTAGAAAAGCTCCCCTAAAACTTTCTGAGACTGGAGCGCTTTTTGCTTAACTTCCTACGTTGGCTGGTCAGGGCAATGCATGCTGGTGCCTACCGGGAGCCGACACCGAAATAGACGGTGCTCAATGAATCGAGGACTATGCAACACCGTACACAAGCAACCAGCAACGTTTTGATTATGGTTCTACGTTCATTTATTCATACGTATCCCTTCATTCTGAAAGTGGATGACTCGGAAATACAGGCTGAGTAAGCGGCACGAGTTTGCTGATGTGATTTCCCCGGCAGCGGATGTGCTTAGATGCAGTCGCCTCTCGACGGTTCAGAAAGCGAGGCTGATGGCTCCTATGGAGCAAAGAAAGGGATTGCCCAGAAGGTGCCTTGTCCCGGGGACAGATTGATATGCCGGGCAACACAA
>NW_027158310.1:0-415 GCF_002600585.1 Cystoisospora suis
TATACTCCTTCGCTCTCGCTTCGTTCCTATCCTCCTGATCCGCGGTACTTCCCGTTCCTGCGCAGCTTCGCACGTTACCCTCGCCGCAGTGGCGTGCGCGAGGTTATCGCGCGCTGGTTGGTAGAAGCTGGGGATGCCTGGCTGCAGGAAGTCTGGGTTGTTTACCTTGATCGGTGTAGTCGCTCCGCCCGATCCGCCTTTCGTCGAATGAGTCATCGTTATCTTTTGCGGCGGGACCTCCTCCGCTCGCGCCCTTATCTGTACGTCTTCGGCTGCCTTCCGTTTCCTTCTTATAGCGCGCATCGGGACGATGTGCGCGAGGCTCTTTATCCCTTTCGCCGAGCCTTTTTTACCTTGGTGCCTCTCCTGTGCTTCTCGCGTGCCGTGCGATTAACTCCTGGCCGGTTGGCTTGCT
>NW_027158311.1:0-8448 GCF_002600585.1 Cystoisospora suis
TAGATAGACAGATAGATTAAAGATAGATAGATAGATAGATTAAGGATAGATAGATAGATAGATAGATATGCCTGTTGTCGGGGGTTGTCTATGGGGCCGGGACTTGTTCGGAGAGTTGTTTTCCTCTTTTCTGTTAATGTTGACTTTCCTTCTTTCTTCTTTATTTTCCAAGTAGAATCGGAAAATGAATGCCTGAGCGCCCACCCTCTCCATCTAACATACGTAGGCGCGGTGTATGGAGTTGTTTGGGCCCAGGAGGGTATCGAACTCACGAAGGATGTAGACGGTGTGTATGTAGTAGTTTGTACATAGGCGTGGTGGGGGGAGAGAAGTTAGTGAGAAGACTTTAGATGACAGAGGAATGCGAGAAGTCGAGAGGCTTCTGCTGATAGCAATCCCCGTTTCTTTCTTCTCGTAGTCGTCTTTTCTGTTTCACTCTAATGGAAGAAACCTTCTTGAAGTCCGATGTTTTCATCTCTTTAGTTTAAGTGTTACTCTCTTCTTTGTCTCTCAGTATCATAAGGAAGGGATGGTATGATGAGATACCTAGAGAGATAGTTGAGGTGTATATACACGGTCCATCTCATGTTTGTATGAAAGGATAGATGGATGAATTCACAGAGCCATATGTGAGATATGATGGCATGAAGTTGTGCGTGTATGGATGGATGTGGCTTTCTTTCCATCCTGTCCCTTCCTTTCAGAAAATTCCTTTCTTATCGAGACACATTCTTCTTTTTCTCATCTTCTTTTTCCTTTTCTTATTTCTGTTGTTCTTATCTTGAACCCTTTCTTCTCAAGGCGTCTCACATCTCTTCTTTTTGATCTTTCTCTGCGGCTGCTTCTTCAGATACACTTCGCTTTTCGCCTGGTTCCATCCGTTCTGATCATTTCCGCCTTGTCTCTAGCCTATATGTTTGAAGTAGGGGAGCAGCTGTATGGTGAGCTTCATCGTGAATTGACTCTTCGTAGTTTATCTGAAGAAAGAGGTGCGGCATTCTCTCCTGTCTCTTCAGCACTTTCTTTCTATGAGGGAAAGAGTCCGTCTCTCTACGAAGACGATTCTTTACATCACCTTCTTGGTCATTCGCAGTCTTCTCCTTCGAGCAGCAAAGATGATCAAGGATTGGTCTCTCGGGGGGAAAACAGCTCTCCCCGTCAGCAGCTTCATCGCAGTGATAGGAATACGAGGGACGAAAAGGCTACAAATAGTCCTATCACTTCTTCCAGGTTGACTTCTCTAGGAATTGAAGGAGGACTGTCTGACCAAGAAGAGAAAGATTTATTGAGGCAACTTCTACAGACATCTCTTGAAAGGTCTACAGATTCGGAAAGAAAAAGAAGAAAGGGTTTAGCTCCAGGAACAAAGGATGGGGGTGTCATAACTTCCACGACCTCGGCGGCGTCAGATCGTTATCTTCGACTTCTGAAGCAGATGGAAGAGAAATGTGATTCGTTTCGATTCTCTGGAAGTTGGCTCACAGGTGAGAAGAAGAAGAATGGAGATGTATATACAGAGAGAGAGAGAGAGGTAGGTAGCACTGCATGTTTGCATATATCAAAGTTAGGTTTAGGTCTTATGACATTCATACAAGGGGAGAGGGCGTCATGAGAAACAAGCCTAGATATGGGCTTTTGTCTTTCATAGGAAAGTCGAGGCCTGTATATCGGGTGATAGATGGAAGTTGTATGCATGCATGCGAATGGGGCTACGTCTCAGGAGGCTCGCCCCAAGAGTAGTCTCTTTTGCAGGAGTGTGTTGGGGAGCAAGTAGAAAGAGTGAGAAAGAAAGAAGGAGTGAGACAGAAGGGAAGAAAGAGTGAGAAAGAAAGAAAGAAAGAAAGGAAGAAAGAAAGAAAGAAAGAACATCATCTTTTGCAAAGGCGTTTCGAGTACATCGGTCTATTGGTTCTATGAGTTTCTGCCCCCCTAGTACGACCTACTTCAAACCCTATGGTATAGAGACACTCACGCGTGTGCACTGCCAGAGTATATACATTTATACGTATACTCATGTATCTGTACGAGTCTACATATATGTATACTGAGATACCTATATATACATACGTATATGTCTAGGTCTGTATACATGCACTTCGGAATTATAGGCCCAGGATTATGAAGAATGTCGAGTTGTGAGATAAATGTCTCCTACACATTCTGTAAGAAGAGCCACATCGAGGTACACCTGCTCACAGCCACATAACATCACTTCATAGGCTACCGCCCTAACGGCCTCACCGTACGTGCATGCATGCGCGTATGTACGCTGCCGTTCAGGAGATTCAAGGGAATTATCGCCAGTGAAAAGATGTCTCCTCCTATGTATAGATCTATATATATCTATATTTACGTATTCAGACTGATTGCAAATAGGTCTCTCATGATCGTACCCATACTCGTTGGAGGGCGTCACGGTGCTCTTTCATTTTGCCTGAGAAGATAGATAGAAAGTCGGTTCCTCTCCTCTTTGAAGCAATCTTTCGAACAGGAGAATGATCATTTCTTCATATCGAAGTCTTTCTGTCGCTACACCACAGGGCGATGGTTGACATGCGGACATGCGATGGAGACAGCAGGCGCTGGACTAGGAAATGGCTGGTCATCTCACACAACTTCTACTCCTGTTGCTGTAGGTATGTGTCTCTTTCTTCTTCCTCTTCTCATCGGGGAAAGACGGACGAGGGCCGTAGGGACGTGAAGCAGTTTTGTCAGATAGATTAAAGATAGATAGATAGATAGATTAAAGATAGATAGATAGATTAAAGATAGATAGATAGATAGATTAAAGATAGATAGATAGATTAAAGATAGATAGATAGAGGATAAAGTCGCTTCAATGGTTTCTCTTCATGTGGACTGAATTGATGTGCATACAGAAACACCTCATCGCCTCTCCCGTGCTCGATAATTCTCGGAGCTGTGTTTCTCCTAGAAGCGAGTCGTATATTCCTAGCCACGGATCTCCCCCGTACTAGTACTACCACTGCTAATACCCGAGCCATCGTCCCTTTTGTCGTCCACTCTATATTCGACGCCTAGCCAAGTGACCGACAGCAGCATAAGAGCCATCCAACCATCATAAAGCAGAAGACTTCTCATGGAAACACACAGAGGCACTATCCCATATTAGCGTGCAAGAGAAAAACTCTCCTTTTCCTGAATCTTTTCTTCTCCCCGGTTCCCGTCCGACTTACAAGCAGACAACAGGAAATCAACGCCGTGTCACATAGCATTCGGTTGGATTTTTCGCTCTCTTGCATGCGCCCCTCAGCTAGGGCGTGTCTCCTTTTAGGGCGCTAGTTTCTTGTGAAGGAAGCGTGAAGGCGCAGAAAAATCATGAGAAACGAAACGGTCTTCCTCTTGGTGGAGATTTTAGGATAGTCTCTATGGTGTGTCTTCTCAGGGGAAGTCTTCTGCTTCGCCGTAGTCGGCATTACTCTTATGCTCCTGTCAATGGCTTACATTGATCGGTAAGAAAGCCTGGCCTATCGCACTAACTAGAAAGTATACTTCCATAGAGAGAGAAAGATCTATATCACGTTTAGCCTACTCGGCGGCAAGCGAATGCGACAGCCCGACTCGGGCGGGCTATACTGTAGCCGTGGGCGGGGGCCGGCAGGGGGAATGGTGGTTGGGTTTCTGGCTAGGTGGCTAGCTAGCTGTGTAAAAGGAGATGTCTTCTGGAGATTTCAGGAAGCTTTCTGCAGTATTTGGTGCAGACTCTTATCTACTAGTTGATGTGTGATGAGAAGGAATGAGCATTCGTAAAGGGGGTAAGTAAAGGAAGGTGTCCAAGTAAATCTACGTGAGGCCGTTGCCTTTGCGGTGCCTGTGGCAGTGATACAGAGACCTACCTCGTATGAAAGGAGGGTTGGAGTGGAGGAGACTGAATCTGTACATCTAGTCTTTCTTTATGAGGAAAGAAAAGCAAACGGAATTCTCTTTTTTATGAAGCAGTCCTTCTCCTTTTCTACTTGAGTGATTTCTATCTCTCTTGTGTCATCTCCCATCGCTAGTGGCAGCAGGTGTGAGAAGGGAGAGTGTTAGCCTCCTACTGCTGCTCTTGCTGTCCAAGGTTGAAGCTGTCGGTGTCGTAAATGGTGAAGATCTGTGTGTCCTTGCGTATTGTATCCCTCGCCATCTCTTGGTTGTATGTGTGTATGTAAGCATGTAGAGTGAGTTTGTGCCTCTCACTTTTGTCGGGGCCCTTCTTCCTACTTATACACAGGCATATATATGTATATATGTATATGCATGGGCAAGAAGCTATACGTATACACCGACATACAGGCATGCATGCATACGTGCATGCCTTTTCACACACCTGTATAAACACTTGCTGACCTTACATGACGGAAGGCACTATGCATCTTGGGCATACGTTTAACTGAAACAAGGGGACAGACGTGTACCTGGTACATGTCTGTCCCCTTGTTCATATGAAGAAAAGGAAATATGTGTCGTGCTTGGTTGCTGGATGATGCTGAGTCACGCCCAGTGGGACTGTCTTGACCAATGATCATCTTCTCCCTTCTTTCAGGTGTGCGGTTCTTCATGTCTACCCGTCATTTCACCGTAAGCCGTTGATATGATGTGTTTCCCTACAGGTTTGAAAGCATAACCCGCATCCCGCCATATCGTAATCGGTGCTGGTTGGCTTGCTGCGCTGTTCTCCTGATTGTTATAGCCGTGACTGTTACTGCGAGAGTTATCATTCTGATACGCTCCTCTCGGGGAGTCTCTACCCCGGCAACCACTCCGTCAACAGATGACACAAATACTGTGGGAGGGTCGGAAGGGCTAGTGTTGCCGGAGACCTCGCTTCTATTGCCCTTCGTAGGGATGGATAGGTCTAGTGTGGCTGGAAGGGAGAGTCGTCTCTTCGGTTATGAGAAAGGTGGATGGCCTGCTGTTGACGGCACATCACGCGTCAAAGAAGATGAGGGGGCGAGTTACATCAAACGTCCGGCAGGAAGCAACAACTCAGGCACTACGGCAACCCTTTCCGTCAGCAGAGCTGCACTGCAGGTACGCAGGAGGAATACTCTCACAAGTAGCGCCGGGTTGGAGTTCAGCTGCCCACCAGGGCATGGACAAAACCAAGAGTCTGATACATCAAGTAGACAGCTTCTGTTTCTTCGTAGCCATGTCAGTATAGCCCTGAGACGTTACGCTTTCACATGGTGTCTTCTTTTCACGGAAGGCAAGTCGACTTTGTACACAGGGATACGGCAAGGGCTCGCTTTGAAGTGACGGTGTTAATTACTTAGTAGCTAGCTAGCTAGCTGGATAGCGACCGGTGTGTCTGCTCAACTGAATGCAGTCTTTCCTGTTTGCATCTATGTGTGAAAATGACTATGTGATGTGCTATTGTCGAGCGGGAACGTGCGCCTGGCTTCGCCGGTTCTGCAGCCGAATATCTAGTAGCGTAGTCAGTTGATCAGCTGCGGTATAGGCACCAATCCTACTGGATACATTAGCAAACACCAGTTGGTGCTATCAGACGTGTAAGTAGCTCAGCTAACTGTACACAACGTAAACAGGCTGTTTCGTGGTAGATGATGTCGCCCTCTGAGGTTTCCCTTTCAACGATCATCTGGCGTAAAGTGGAAAGTGGAGAACGCCGCCACAGGCTGTGCCCCTTTTGGTCCGGCCTATTCACTAGTCAGGTTGGCGCTGCTGTTGTCTGTCTCTGTTCAGTGGCCTGCGTGGAGCGTCTGGCTGCTTGTAGTGTTGCTATGGATACTCGTGGTGGTTGTTGATGAGCTTGTGAAGAGAGCGGAACGGAAGCGCCACGAGCGACATCAAAAATACCTCAAGGTACTGTTTGCAACTCGCCTTGGTATGTGGAGCCCGAAGTAATAATAATCACTTGCTGCAAGCAACGGAGGCCGTTGCTTGAGAATCGCTGTGAAAACAGACGAGTGGCGTCGTGTGTATATCAAACGCATTTGGTTTGTCACATTCGACCGGATGAAAGAATGCTGCGTCATAACTTCTCAGAGACTTTTTCTTTTCCCCGGCCGCACCTAGATGAACGTCGCAACTGACGCGGCACTATCAGTCGCAACTGGTGCGACCATGGGTGGAGGTTTTGATCCAGAAAGAATCCCCTTCTCAGCTCCCGCTGTAGACAAGCCTTGTTCGCGTCAGGTCACTCTCGCTACTCTGTAGTGATGATCTCACTTGAAGAAGCGTTAAAAAAAAAGAAAAAAAGCCTGCGGCCGGGCCGCCCGAAAGTTAGAAGGAAATCGAGTCGGCAGTTACATTGAAGTGGGTGGACTTTGTTCCCTAGTGCTTGAAGTCAATGCGAAATAAGTTCAGTAACCTGCCTTCAACGGGCCGTTCTTCAGAGGTCGTTCTCCGATCCCGACCCGCCTTTGAATGGGCAAGCGAGGGTCCTGTACGCCTGCAAGGGGACGACTACTGCATATTTCTGGTGCTGCCCGCTGTATCACAACCAGCGGAACTGAACGGCCGTCCGCCCGTGCCTCGAGTTGCGAGAGTGGCTTGTGCTGCTGCCTCACTCTACGCAAACACTTCCACTGTAGAAACCCGGACTTGAACACAGGGTGGCCACTAGGTGTTGTGGCGATGTTCGCCGCCGCGCGTGCGTTTCTGAGAAACCCTGCCTTCGAGTAGGGTGGGTGTACAGCTCAGCACTCCTTGTAGGAGCGACCTGTACTACGACTGTTTACACAGCAGCAATGTATGGCAGGGAAATGGTCTCGTGGGCCTCCCGCCTGCGCACGGCGTCTCTGTTGCCGCCTGTAGCTCTTGCTGCTTTGGACAGTACCCGTAGTTGCCTACCACAGCATTACTTCAGCGGTTCACCGGCATACTATTGGACGAGAGGAGGCGACCACCTCGACCCGCACATCAAGTGGCGCGTCACGACCTGCCGCAGCAACCCCTGCCAATGCTCCCTCACCGTCGAATGGTCCAGAACGGACCTAGAGAGGGTTTGGCCCTCTAACAGACCCCTGATGTACTACTCTGGTGTGACAGGATTGGTGTTCGTCCTGCGTACTGAATGACCCCGTCGAAGTCACTGCGTGAGCACCATCGCGGGAACACGAAAAAAGAACGAATGTTGCACGAGTAGCTGCCGCCAGGATACTCTCTTACTCAGCAGCACCGGAAAGTCGGAGTGCTAGCAAACCAAAAAGCGCTTTGGCGAAAAATGAGATCCCTGTGCGGGGACAAACGTGTTGCTTCCGGCTAAGACATGAACACCCCCCCGTCTACTCATAGCAGCACTCCTCTGCACGTGCTAACGGTGTTCGTGGTACGGTCCGCACGCGCCTGTCGTCGTGGCGTTTGCGCCACCTCTAGCCGACATCGTTACAATCTCTTCACAACCCTTCATGTGAATATCTGCTACTTTCTACCTATCGACACATGTTCATAATCTCATGCTTCTCAAGACACTCCAGTGTCCCCTAGTTACCGGTCTCGTCTAATCTGGACCGGCAGTTTTCGGTCTCTCTGGCCACTGTCGGGTTTCGTTCTTTTTTTGATAGATGTCAATGGGCATCAACGGAAAAAAGAACGAAAGCGCGGGAAGAAAAGTGATGAGAATGCCTAATTCCTTGCACTACAAACATGGAATGATGAACGACTCTACAACCGATACCAACGGTGCGCGTACTGAGTGACACACTTGGAAAGACCACCCTGACATAAAGAGCTCGAGGAACACTCATCCGTGTCCAGGTACGCATCCATCCCATCCGTTCCTTCTATTGTCCGTCGCCTTCCACCTGGCTACGAACCTCCTCTCGACCACATTGTCCTAAATCCATAAGGTAACCCTCGCGGCGCGGCTTGAACGAGGGGAGATTCAACCACTGATAATGTAAAGTGATGACATCGAAATTTCGCGCGGAAACCGATAATGGAAAAAACGCACAGACCCTGCTTCACTCCCTCCGCTGAAAAACTTACGCGAACGAACGTACTGGCTGCGATGAGAATGATTAATCACTTGCACTGCCCCAAGGATGGAATGCTGAGCAACTCCACCAGCGGTGTGTACTGAGTGAGATACTACGAAAGATCACCCTCCCTCCCCCCCTTCCTTTCCACTCTCTCACCCTGACTTTTCTCTCTGCGTGATCCCTCCTGACACACGATTACGTTCGCAGTCTCCCGCCTTCTTATTGACAGACATCAGGAGAGGAAAAATGGTGTCCGGAGCCGGCCAGACCTGTCTATGGAATGCACATCAGATACACTCCTTTGTTTCCTTCTACCGAGAAAGAAGACGGAAATGCAAATTCATTCTGAGTCTTGTTAAAGCAACGCTGTCAGGTGAAAGCTAAATTGAGAATGTACTCACGCTGCTGCTGGCGCCGCTGGTGCCACGTACCAGTTGATCAGAAACTCCCCCACGCCCTGTCATGGAATCCACGCAGACAGACAGATAACCTCTCATTATTCCTA
>NW_027158311.1:8530-8939 GCF_002600585.1 Cystoisospora suis
TGAGAAGATCTGGACTCCAAATCCCGCTACAACGATAGCAATGTGAAACACTCTCCACAGCAGCCCCTCATCTGGTCTCAACTTCATGTAAAGGATGATCGGAAAAGTGAAGGCCAAAGGCACACCACACAGTCCGCCAATCAACGCGACGAAGTTATCCAACTGCTGCATGCTGGCTGTTCCCACGGCGAGGGTCAGAATAACCTGAGAAAAAAGACACACAGAAAATATCACATGTGATCGTCTCCAACCATAAGATTAAAGGAAGACATCCAGTTTCCTACGACTACCACTATTCGACACGGCTCACAATGTAACGATAGAACGACAGACTGACTTGACCGTCACTCGAAAGAAAAGCCATGAAGCGCTTGCGAAGGACAATATAGCGGGGTCGCCGCCACCATGG
>NW_027158311.1:9224-15946 GCF_002600585.1 Cystoisospora suis
TACGATAGGATACGATAGGATAGATAGCATACTGTGTGTTGTACGACGCGTCAGTATAGCTACACCTCACGCCATTTGCCGGCAGTCCAAGTTGCCCATACGCCTAATCGGTCACAAGCCTTTTCCGCATGGCCCTTCATCATCCAAAAAGAAAACCAGAGACGAAACTTCTCCAACTTTCCTCAACTCGTTAGGTCCTCTCATTTCACACTCACCAAAGTAGTACGTAACGTCCAACTGGCACACATGCTCGCTGTGGCATTTGAGAAACGTGACCGCGATAAAAGACGCCTTTCGATGATCGCAGATGCAGGGAACATCATCAAAGGGTACGTCGCCATTATCGCCAATGCAAAGACAGTCTGAAAGATCGAAAAGGAAGAAAGAACAGAAGACAGAACGGTCACCCACCCGTACACTCAAGACATCAGTTTCACGGCCTAAATATATTATGAGATCCTTCTGGCTGTCTCCTAGCTGTTTTGTCTCCTTTTCCTTTTAACAACACGTATCACCTGAAGAGAGACATGAACAAGTTGCTGATGACGAGAAAAACGGAGGAGTCGCACGACACTCGGCATGAGATTCTATCTCAATCCCACAGGATCTCCCGATAAGAAAGAAAGCGAGTGGAATCATATGGAGAAAGAAGACACACACATAAGCAACTAGCAAGTTCACACGGATATTCAACGTACATCACCTGTAAGATAGATAGATAGATTAAAGATAGGTAGATAGATAGATTAAAGATAGATTGAGGATAGATAGATTAAAGATAGATTAATGATAGATTAAAGATAGGTAGATTAAAGATAGATTAAAGATGGATAGATTAAAGATAGATTGAAGATAGATTAAAGATAGATAGATTGAAGATAGATAGATTAAAGATAGATGGATAGATAGATTAGAGATAGATTGATAGACAGAAGAGCTTTTGGGCTCTTTTTCTTCGTTATCTTTTCTCTTTTTCGTGTTTTGTTTCAAGAATTCATTCATGTCTTCTTCCTCTTCCTCTTCCGGTGTAGATTTTCTTCCTGATAGCCACGAATAACAAAAAGAACAAAACGAAGAGCAGCAGCAGCAGTGGTACTAGTAGTACTAGTAGGAGGTGGTATGGCAGTTGTAGTAGTTGAAAGAAGAAGGAGAGGAGGCTTGAGTTTTGCTTGTCGATCATAGAATTTGACTTCAAGCAAAAGAAAAGAAACGAACAGAACAAACGCAGCAAGAA
Source organism: Cystoisospora suis (assembly GCF_002600585.1). Taxonomy (NCBI): domain Eukaryota; phylum Apicomplexa; class Conoidasida; order Eucoccidiorida; family Sarcocystidae; genus Cystoisospora; species Cystoisospora suis. The sequence goes on from NW_027158311.1 coordinate 10,459, forward strand.
AGAAAGAGAGAGAAAGCGACAGACAGATCGGTCGATAGCCATGAGTTCTTAGTGCATGCATGCGCATTCTTTCATTCATTCGTGCAGTTGTAAGGAGGAAGAAAGAAAGGAATCGAAACAGCATCGAAATTAAGAAAGATCAAAACTCTCAAACAAGAAGAAAAAGTAAAAAGTCCTTTTTATCCCAAGGCCTTCATCTCTCACCTCTCTCTCTCTCTTTCTCTCTTTCTTGTTGAAAGAAACTTCTTTCTTTCACTTTCTTTGTCTCTTACACAGAGAAAGAGAGAGAGAGATGAGCCTCTTCTCTATCTCCCGATCTAGAAAGTTAGGCAGGCATCTTTCTTTCTTTCTCTCTCGCATCTCTATACCTGCTTCTTCACTTAGATATAGCAATACATACCCGTACACAAGATACGTAGATAGGTGGAACGTAGATAGGCCAAAGATAGACGTGCCTCTCCCTCTCTCTGTTCATACATCCAATCGTCTTTTACTCATATATATATATATATATATATGAAGAGAGAGAGAGGGAGAGAGATAGATAAAGATAGATATACGTGTATTATGTGTGTCTATATGTATGACCGATGTACTGGACTTTCTTTCTTTCTATCATTCTTTCTTGCTTTATTGTTTTCTTTCTTTCTGCAGAAAGAGAAAGAGACTGATATGATAGACCCTATCTTCTACACAGAGACAGAGGTCAATGGAGACACCTAAAGAGAGATAGAGAGAGGATGATCGGACAAGACTTTCCTTCTTTCTTTCTCGGATAACCTTTCTTTCTTTCTTTAAGCTTGGAAAAAGCCTTTTCTTCTTCTTCTCGGTGTTTCGTAAGGTAGACTTCGTCTTCTACTTTCTTGCTCTTTTTCTTTTTCTTCATTGCAATCGACTTCACCTAGATCGCAGTCCATACATTCACATACACCTCGATATATCTTCATGCATGCACACGTATCTTTATAGCCATGCATGCGTATATAGAGAAGTGAAGAAGAAACTTCACACAGCAGCAACTACCTGTCTCTCTTTCTTCTCTCGTCATTCCTCTTCTTCTTTCTCTTTCTCTTTCTCTTCTTCTTCTCATGCATCCTTCTCTACCTTTTCTTCCTCTTCTTCACTCCCCTTCTTCTCTTCTTCTCTCTGGTTCGCTACATCGTCCTCTTCTCCTGTCTTTTCTTTCTCGACTTCATTTGCTTCTTCTTTGATAGGTTGAATAAGAGAAGGTGGTGGCTGATCGAGAGCTCCTTGACTTTGCATGTCTTTGATCCAGTCCAGCCCTTTAGCTTCCGTAAAGTCGTCTGTGTATTTCGTCAGATCGACGCCTCTCTCTCTCCAAAACTGAATGTTCTTCTCTCGCTGTCTTTCTCTATACATACACGCACAACATACATATACACCTCACACAGACCCATATCCATAGAGATGTCTACGCAGAGACACATATGTATATATGGATCAGTGCATGTCTATACCTCTATATCTCTCTATAGAGCATGATATAGATAAAAAGGAGGATACAGAGAAAGAAAGAAAGAAAGAAAGATGATCCTTTGTATAGAGACATCTGTATATATGGTTAGTCACTGTATCTACATAACATATTCCTACATAGAGATATACACATAGAGAGATGAAAAATGCAGATAGATGTATCAGCTAACGGCGTCTGTGTATGTATGAATGATCAATAGACTTCTCTTCTTCTTCTTCATTCTTTCTAGGTCTTTCCTTCCTATCAGTTTGTACAAGAAAGAAAAGTCTCGTGAACCGCAATCCCCCTATAGTAGTCAGTCAAAGAATAAGAATGATAATTGTAAGTACGCTCGGTCCGATCTATCCTTGACCTAGCCTTCTTCTATGTATCTGTCTATCTGTCTATCTATATCTGTCTATCTATCTGTCTCAGGTCAACACGCAGACAGCAAGAGAGATACAGAGTCGCAGATACATCAGTCTCGACTTACATACATAGAAATATATATATATATATATATGTGTATATCGACAGCTCGATATCATCGATAGATACACACATACATAGAGATAGATGTATAATAATACAGAGACAGGAGATACAATAGATAGACTAGAGATAGATCGTACATAGATGGAGAGATAGAGAGAAAGACAGACAAGGATGACGTGAATGTGATGTGTTTATATCAGGTAGGTTGGTAGGTACGTACACCCCTAGTGTCGACGTTTCTTTCTCTCAGGTGTATGTACACCGCGCAAATCTAGATCGAGAGAGAGAATGAAGGAGAAATGTCTCTTTTGCCTTTTACCTAAACTCAGCGAGCTGTTGAAGATACATTTGCTTCGCTTCCTCTTTATCCCATTCAGCAACAGGCTCGAGAAGCTTTATCAACACCTTAGGCTTTCTTAACGTCGTCCACCACACTTTACGGAAGAAGTTTAAGTCTCTCTCACTATAAGGCCCTCCTAAAGGAGGTCTGACAAAGATTCTCTTTCTCGCATTTTTCTCTTTTCTTGTCAATCGCTTTCTTCTTCTTTCTTTCGCATGATCGTTTTTCTTCTTCTCCTCCTTCTCTTCTTCTTCTTCCTGCTGGATGTTACTGAGAGAGTCTGAAAGAGGATCGTCGCTCTTCAAATCTTTCTGCGGTGAAAAAGAAGAAGAAGAGGCAGCAGTTGTCTCTTCTCCTATCTCTTCTTTCTCTTCTTCTTCTTTGGTCTTTTTCTTCGAATGGACGAGAGAGTAGAGATCAAGAAACTTCGCGAGGAGGCGAGGGCGGGTCTTAAACATTAAAAGTCTAAAGCAGAACAGACAAAAGACAGAAAGAAAAGACAAGGCAAAAGAAGAGAAGAAGAAGGAGAAAACATATACACATACACATACCTGGATACACACACTTCTTCATAAGTACATAGACATACGTATGCATGCATATACATATATAGTATCTCCATAGACCTTCCCAGATATTCGCATGCACAGACATACAGGCCTACATAGTAGTAGTCGTAGTCGTTATAGCTATAGTAATAGTAGTTAAGAGAGTGGTAGTTCTGTAGTGTGTTTTGTCCTTACCTAGTTTTTGTTCGGAGGAGTTTGCATGCAGTCATAAAATCCTCACACTCGACAGCCCTAGCAAAGGCTTCCGTCGCTTCAAGTCGATCTAAACAAGAGGCCTCTACAAGAGAGAGAAAAAGAAGAAGAGAAGGCAAAAAGAATACACTCCAGGAAGATCTAACTAGAGGGAAGGGGACTCAAGCGATAGACAGATCGCTGTGATGTGTTGAGGTTAGGCGAAGAAGAGGGAGGGAAGAAAGAGATCTCGTGTGAATGAAGAAAAAGAAAGAAAAGCTAGGTAAGTCACACTCGACACTCTCTATCTCTAGGAGGGAAAGAAGGAAGGGCACGAGAGAAAGATACACATAGACACGTGCTCCTACACATCATAAACAACAGCTCCAAGATAGATAGATAGATTAAAGACAGATCAAAGATAGATCAAAGATAAGAGATCAAAGATAGATAGGCCGCGGCTAGCTAGATAGATAGACACGTAGATAGATAGAGAAAGAGAGGTAGATGGAGTCAAGATAGATAATAGGTGGGTAGGGCTATGTAGTTGTGCTTGGCGGGTCGCATGTCAACTGACCAGGAGGAGGTTTAAGGTAGGGAGAAATCTCGTCAGCCTCGATCTGATCGTAGCATAGCATAGAAAATGGATTGGCACATACATAGGTGTTGACAAGAAAGAAAGAAAGAGAAGGAAAGAAAGAAAGATATGAAGAAAAGTAGGAGAGAAGAGAAGCCTAGCTCATCTCTTGGAATTGCAAGACCACCCTAGAGGCAAATCACGTTGACTCTCTCAGGAGGCGTCAAGCTTCCCAGTCTATAGAACAGCTACTAATCTCTTCTTCTTCTTCCTCTTCTTCTTCTCCCTAATCTTCCTAATCTTCCTCTTATCATTTGGAGTTCTGTCCTAGGTAAAGTTTCATAGTGAGAAGCACAGCAGTCGTAGTTATCCCAGGCAGGCAGAAGGCTTTCTTTTTCAAATACAAAAAAGCGAGGAAAAGTAGAAGTTGGAAGAGGAGAAGGAGAAGAAGGAGAGAGAAAAGGAAGTAAGCAAGAAGAAAGGCTTCCATCGAGGTAACATACCTAGGGAAAATACGTTGGAGAAAAGAAGACTTAAGAGAGAGATAGATCAAGAGATAAATACATTAGAGATAGATAGATAGATCAAAGTTGAGACATTTGTATAGATAAATATGTATCTTTACAGAGATATAGAGATAGAGAGAGGTACCTATCAACACAATACCTAGATACATATACATATCTATATATAGGTAAGTAGACACGTGTATGTGCAGGTAGATAGAGAGAGACAAATATGTATATATATATATATGTATGTGTATAGACATCTACAGTAGAGTATTTCCCTCATGTAGACCTAATGACAGCGTGAAGATAACTAGAGTGAAGAAAGACTAAAGATAGATTAAGGATAAAGATAGATAGATAGAGATACAGGAAGCAGAAGTAGAGCGGGAGATACATAAATCCAACATACATAGATAAACTGAAGACAGGTAGATAGATAGATAGACAGCTAGATAGATAGATAGACACCGGTATGTCTATCATTACAGATAGATAGTCATACTTCTCTCCAAACACACAGATCCATAGATAACTCTTTCTTAGCTAGCTAGCTAGCTAGCTAGCAGATGCATCTTCTTACCGTGGCTTTTTGTTGGTTTTTCCCTGTGCGTTTTCGGAAGGGCTTGAGAGCGCCGTGATCCCAGAGAGCCTTATGAATAGAATGATAGAGGGCCCTCGCATGCAGTCCACTTTTCAACTGTAAATCTCGGATTTCTTCGATCGCCTTGTCGTAGAAACGCTTCAGAAGATTCCCTTGGGTTCTTACAGCCGTCTCAAGCTCTTTTATGTTCTTTCTTCTCTTCTTGACCGTATCGTGATCTTTCTCTTTCTTCTTCTTTTTCTTCTTCTTACTCTTCTCCTCCTCCTCCTCAGTCTCTCCTTCTTCTTCTTTCTCTATCTGGTATTCTTCTTCTTTTTCTTTATCTTTTCTTTCTTCTCTCACTGAGGGCGTTGAGCTCGCTCTTCTCATGGAGTCTGTTTGGACTCTTTGCTGCTCTTCTTCTTTCTTGGGAGATCGAGAAGAAGAAGAAGAAGGAGGAAGAAGAAGATGGAGATGCCGAGCTCGTTCATGAAGCTCCTCATTGTCTGCTTTCGTTAAAGAAGAAGGACGTAAGGATTCGCGATATCTTCTCCAGACATCTTGGACTTTTTCGATCAAGTCTTTCTTTTCTTTCTCTTCTATCAGCTTTGACGCATACTCGAGGAGCTTTACTCCGTCCTCCATGGAAAGGATATTTCGCTGGTCTCTGAGAATCTTTCGTGCGTAGCTATACCTCCCTATCTCCAAAAAGTAGTGGATCTACACACGCAAAGACAGAAAGAAAGAAAAAGAAAGAAAGAAAGGGA
>NW_027158312.1:0-13951 GCF_002600585.1 Cystoisospora suis
TTGCCCCGGGTAGGAATCGAACCCGGGACCACCTGGTCTACAGTCCGCGGCGTTACCGCGGTACCCTGAGCTTTCATAGTTGACGGTTCTTTCTTTGCCACCCGAAGTTATTTTTGACTCCAATTGTGACACGCACAGCGAAACAAGACTTCTCATGCATTCCAGCACAGTAACAAATAGGACGTCATACACGCCAGGGACAGAAAACACGTGGTCACGATGAATGTCCGGAAGGCAATTAGCGTTGAGCATGATGGAATTAGCCTGCGAATAGCCAGATCACGAATCTTAATAACGACGTGCAAGGTATTGTAGTACTTAGGGATTGATTCTGCAGGGACGACTCACAAAGGATCGTCCATACAGGGAGCGATCACTACTGACACCGACACTCCTCTCCCCAGAGCTAACCTCCCAACACAATAACGTATCACCCGCGTGACACGTAATGCGGAGCTCCGGCATTACCGGAGCGCCGAATTACTATTGTGTTGCGGCTCTGTCAGGCATGCTTTCAAAACCAGCTTGGAGTGCCCAAACAACAGGCCCGCCCGGCCGCCGCGCTCAACTCCGTGATACAACCTAGCTTTCCTGGCGCCCCACCGTTGGTGTTCACGTGACTAAACTACGGCCGTCTCGACAACCTTACTGCCTGTCCGACGAAAATAGTTCAACAAACCATCTTCACCCGTCCTCCGGCCGAATTCTGTACTGGTAAGCACGGCGCAGGCCCCACACTCCTCTCCGTAGTTCTGACGAAAACCTACCAGCGACTGACACATAGCTCCTGGCCCATTGCGACTATCTCCATTGGGTCTCTCTGCGCCAGTCACGCTACCAAGAAGCAGCACGAATTACGTGGAACGATGCGGTTGACGCGCCCAACGCGCTCATTCCCGTGGTGCACCCCAGCGCCCGCGGCAACCTCTCCCCAGGTCGCCACGAGAGACAATTAGACTACCGTCACCCCCAGAAAACTTACTACCTGTCCGCCGGCGAAATACAAGTCAATCGGACGCGGTGCTGCGCCCAACTAGCGGCCTGGGTAGTCCTACGCCCCGTCTCTCTACATTTGACCTACCAGACAGATGCATCACCCACGTCACACATAATTGCTTGTCCGATACTACACCCCGGGAAATATTTTGGCATCGCGTCTCGCGGCTCTGCGCCCAACTAGCGGCGTGGGTAGCCCTACGCTCCGTCTCTCTACTTTCGACCTAAAAGCGGGAGTCCCATGGAGTAGCATATGACACCACCGCCTGTGACAACCCCTCTACACGTGTTAGAGAGACACCACTAATCCATGGTGCGTATGCCCAAAGCTTACTGCCTGTCCGCCAACAAGAAATGTCCCAGCGGTCTCTCCAGTCTTTTGGACCATTACTTCAGAGTGTCTGCTCCACTCCGTCACTCTAGTTTAGTCCTCCTGGACACGTGTATCCCGAGAGCAACCAAGTTAAGTCGTCTCCTGCGACCTTACTGTCTGTCCGCCGGAAAGATTTCCAACTTACTCAGTCCCGTGCTGCGCCCAAATCCTGTTTTCGCTAGCCCGTGTAAATCCGAACCCTAAAGTCCTCCTCTATTCCTGACTTCCTAGAAAAACGCATCGCCCAGACATATAATTCTCGGTTCGCACTGCCCCGAGACTAACTTCGTTGCCCCACTCTCCAGCAGCCAACCCAAACACGCCCGACCGCCGTGCTGGACTCGGTGACACATCCCAGCGGCTGCGGCCAACCCTTCGAAGGTCCTCAGGAGAGACGGCGAAACTATGGCCACCTCCAGAGATCTCACCCTCTGTCCGCCGAAAAGAGAACCAACACGCCGTTGAGACCCGTGCTGCGCCCGACACTTGTTTCCTTGAGCGCCGCGTGGATACCCATTTCTGCTCCTCTCCTCTCAGCAGTTCTACCTTCCACCCAGACGCATCATGGGAGAAGGCTGAATTTTGATCACTTCCAGAAATATCACCGTCCGCGGAAGAGCACTTCACAACTCATCGAGACCATGCGGACCGCAAGCCGTGTTCGCGTTAGCCCAGTGCAAATTCGAACCCTACGTTCCTTCACTCTGTGGTTTCAGACACCCAGAAAAATATATCGCCCACGTTGCCCACATGCTCTGGTCTGACAGTGCCCCGAGACTATCTCCGTTGCGCCACTCCCCGCCAGCCACGACTGCGGAAAAAAATAAACCAAATACAAGGAGCAGGCGGTTTCGTGCGACCGCCCCACTCACTCCCAACGTACTCCAGCATATGTGACAACCCCTGCATTCGTACGCACGAGAGATGATTACACTGCGGTCGTCTCCAGAGATCTTACTGCCTGTTCGCCGGAACCAAGTCATTGACACCCGTGCTGCTTGCGGGACCCCATCTTTGCTGCCACCTGTCCACCTGTCACAGTTGGGCCTTGCTTGTAAGTACCCTTCTCTGGATACGAGTGAAACAGTCGATCAGCAGAGATGGCGTGACCTTCATCCCAACAGTGACGTAGAGTTTCAGGTTGTACTAAACTATGGTCACTTCCAAATGTCTTACTGCCTGTCCGCCAAAAGTAATCCATCAAGGCATGGGCACCCCGTGTTGCGCGCAACTCCCGACCGCCGTAGACCCGGGTGATCCCTCACACTCCACTACTCCTCTCCCTAGCCCCCGACTCTTAGGAAGATATATCGTCCCGTGGCATGAAAAATATGCTCCCCAGTATTTCTTTGAGACAAGCTCAGCTAGCCGTCGCTGCGCTCCCTTGCGACAGTCAGGTGCTTTTGCAGCAACGTGACGCACGTGGTACAACACGTAGGCGGCGGCAGCCTTGTATAGGCGATCACGAGCGAAGACCAGCTATGGCCGCGACCGCAACCTTACTCCCTGTCCGCCAAGAAGAAATTACAAAAACGTTTGCGGAACGTGTTGCGCAAAAGTGTTGCTTTCGCTACCCGGGTGTGGACCGTACACTCCTCCCCTCTGTACTTCTGACCCAATAACGTTCATCACTCCGCGGCACCTAACCCCCTCTTTGCGATAAAGGCTGTCTGAGGTGGGCGTCTCTGCGCCAGTCATGCCTTCAAGCAGCGTGGAGTATGTGGAACGAAAGACGCCGCGGGCGATCGAAGGACGCACTCCCATCATGTACTCCAGCGCCTCGGGCAACCCCTGCAAAGGCCGTTACGAGGGACGACTAGACCATGGTCGCTTCCAGCGATCTTACCAGCTGACCGCCGAACGAATGCTCAGCAACACCGTGCCGTGCTCGGAACCTGCGTTCGCTGGCGTTTTCCGGATCTTAACCCTACACTCATTCTCTCCAAGTTCTAACACCCCACCAATGTGACCTGGTCTGATGCTATCCTCAAGACTATTTTGTTGCGCTTCCTTCCGTCAGTCATGCTTTTAGAAGCAGCCTGGAGTACTCGAAACAGCAGTCCCGCCCGCGACCGTCGCACTCAGCTCCAGCCTAACGACTGTGGCGCCCCTCCTTTGGAAACCACACGACACGACAAAACTACCGCTGTCTCGAGAAACCTTACTGCCTGTCCGTCGAAAATAGTCCAACAAACCAGTTAGACCCGCATTCCGTCCGAATGCGGCACTGGTGAGCACGGCGTAGGCCCCACACTCCAATTTGTAGTTTCTGACCTAGGAAAATGTATCACCGACTGACACAAAACCGCTGGCCCGATACTACTCGCTGGAGAATATCTCAGCTGAATGTCTCCGGGCCAGTCACGCGTTCAAAACTCTGGAGTACCCAGAACAACGCGCTTCACGCGATGGGCGAGCTCACTGACATGGTACAGCTCAGCGCCTGCGCGTAGCCCTCCACAGCTCATCACGAGAGACGACCAAACTATGGTCATCCCCCAGAGAACTTACTGCCTGTCCGCCAACAAAATAACCCAGGTCTATGCGACACTCTGCTCGCCCAGGGCCTGGTCTCGAGACCGCCAAGTGGACTCTAACCGACACTCCTCTCGCTAGTCGTAGCCTCGAAAAACTGCCCGCGTCACCCACGTCACACGTAATCCCTCGTTCGTACGCCCGAGAGAACTATGTTGGCTGCGCCACTCTCCGCCTACAATGATTCCAATGCGCTTCGCGCGACCTCCGAGTCATTTCTTCCGATGAACCCTAGCTGTCACACTTTAGGATTCCCCGTAAACACTCTCCTCCATATGTGAGGCAAGGAGTCGGTCTGCAAAGCTAGTGCTACCCTCCTCGTGGGACACACAGCCCCGGGTTGCCTCGTCCACAGGCTGTTCCACGAGGTCCCTTCCCTCGTGCAGTAATTCTCCTGCCAAGGGCACCCTTCAGCTAATGGCGCGTTCAATTAGTTCGTGGCAGCCCGGATTCCATTTCGCGGCAGGCTTGCCTTAAGCACACACTACTGAAGTTCACTTATAAGTGGCCACTACCCGCGCCCACTGACAACACCAGTCTCCGAAGGCTTGGAATGTTCCCGAACACACGAACCCCAAACTGCCGGGAAAACCAAGCCTCTCTCTCTATGGGTCGCGGCTAACACACTCTTGAAGGACGAAAGTCCAAGTCAAGTCACCTCCGGACACAACCAAAGTGCCGGGAAATTGCAAGTCTCGGCGCCTCAGCTGATAGACAGGAGTGGCCTTAAGCCAACTATCTATCCCACAGAACCCGCCCAGGCGCATTCCAAAAAAGACGCCGGAACGTAATTCACGCCGATTCGGTGGCGTCCGGAAACCGGCACAGGAACACCCTTGCGTGCACTACACCGAGAAAATGGAGATTCTCGGTGATATCTCCGCGGCGCAGCAAAGCGTCGGAACGCAACCGGCAACGCCCTAAGGCACTGTTCCAAAGTGAAAAAGGTTTCTCCTGGCCCAACAGGACACATCGCCAAGCACCAGGTCTGCATAAACGCGGTGTTCGCAGGCAAGTCCCGGAGGGACTGCGTAACGCCGGGTCGACAAGCACGGAGATGTGACGGTAGATGATGCCTAGGAACAAGTCACGAGAGCTTCCTGCGATCACACCGAGTATCGATGAAACGTTTGAACTCCCCGCAGGTCCCCTGGCCAGTTGGCAGAAAATGACGGGCGCGCAGCATACACGCCGGTGACACGGCAACAACAGCAACAACAATGGCCAAGAGCGCCCACGCGGAGCAAAATGTAGAAACTCCTCTGTTTATGCGGAAACACTCATTCTTCTTTTGACCTTGGAGACAACCGTCTGAACTGTCCGTTTTCCATGCAGTGCGCTGCCCCAGGGGCAGTTCACCCGCTCCAGCCTCCGAGGCTGCTATATTGTTTTTTTCTCCTCCCCTTTTCTTCTTACACTTTTGAATTGTGCTCAACATAAAAAGAAATAATGTATACATTTTTGTATTACAACAAAAGAGAGGGGAGGAAAAAACTAGCGGGTCCGCAGCCCGTCGGCGTGCGGTAGCTACACTGTCACAAACTTGTGACATACACTCAACTAGTCAGTATGAAGCACTCTGCAAGATAGAGGGCAAGCCAAGAATTACAGAGCACTTTCACAGCAACCTCCGCCACCGATGGTAAGCCAAACACGCGTTACTCAGGACATTAGAAATCCCGAAGTCCCATGAAGCAGCATATGACAGCAGCGCCTGCGCCAGCCTCTCCACAGGTGATAGCGAGACACCCCTTATCCGTGGTGCGTATGCCTAAAGGAGCTTACTGCCTGTCCGCCAGAAGCAACGCCGGAAGGGATCATCGAGACTCGTGCCACGCTCAAATCTCGTGACCCACTACTCCAGGGTGCGCGCTACACTCCTCTGTGTAGTTTGAACCTCCTGGGGAAATGTATCTCGAGAGGTAACCGAATTGCGTCGTCTCCGGAGAGCTTACTGCCTGTTCGCCGGAAACATATCCCACTCATTTAGACCCGTGCTGCGCCCAAACCCTGTAAATCCGAATTTCACACTCCCCTGTATTTTTGACTTTTAAGGGAGAATGCATCGCCCACCGGACACATAACCCTCGGTTGGATACTGCCCGAGATTAACCTTGCTGCGTCACGCTCCGCCACCCCGCCTTCAAGAACCAGCCCGGCAGCCACAATCAAAGCTCCTAGTAACTATTCTTCACTCGATACGAGTGCGGGAATTGAACTCCCCGTGCCCCAATGGTCGGCGTTTAGAAGAGAACAAAGCAGAAGAACGGAACTCAATAATAGCTTCTGTCTGTTGCTTGTCCTGAACCCTAAGCGCGCCAAAAAGATCAGGCCGACGGCCTGAGACTGCTCCACGAGAACGCGTTCTCGTGACGAAGGTTTTAGCAGGGTGGACAAAAAGCACTCGTCACCACTCCTGCGGGACGACCTCCCCCAAGTGATTAACTGCTACACACGCCTGAAATTGCAGTCCGTCCACACGATGACACATTTGAAAGATCGCCAAGCACACAGCGACGGCACGAACGCGGCCAGGGCACTCACCAGGTTATTTGCGGTCATCCCTATCACCTCTCGAAGTGTCCGCAACCGTGCGGCAGCCCAAGAACAACATGACAACCACTGCTCAACATGGCCGGAGTGTTAGAAAGGCTCAAGCAGCAAGAGGCGCCCCACCAGGACATCGCCGCAAAGTGCTCGACCCGATCCCGCCGCCCCCGCAAGCGCCGGAGACTCACGTGAGATAAGCAGAGCAACCACCTCCCAGAGAATTTGCCCTCGGACGCAAATCGCGACCCTCCAAAAGACGGTGAAAAATACTCGCAGGACTCGTACGCGATCCCAATCACAACCATAGCGTCGGGTAAGATCACGACTTCACTCGCGAGTCGCCTCACGACAAAAGACCGTCCACGACAGGCACTACAGCCGACTGGCCGGTCAAAGTCACACCGTTGTGAACCCTGTTTGGAAAAAACTACAGTGAAACAGTGTTGTGCTCTGCGCACCAGCGGCGGAACTGTTCCGTATGACCAATGTATATAACGCGGTGAAATAATGGAACTCGGACTCGAGTGCTACGGACAAAATCATCGTGTCGACAGGAAAAACAAGAGTTTCTTTGTTTGGAGAAATTGCGGCAAGAGAGGGCAAACAGCCTGTGGCTCGCAGGTGAGCCGAAGGTCATGATCGGGAACGCGTGCAGTTTTGACTTCGGTGCCGGATTTCCACATCAGTGTAGGGGAAAGAATAGTCATAGAATCGGCATCTCTTGAGACACTCTGAATTGCGACTCCAGCACGCCGTCACGTACTCTACAGGGAAAAACATAGCTCACCGATAATATCTTCCTGACACAAGCCAGTGTCAGAACGCCACTGACCACCAGCCAAAGCACTATCCCAAAGTGCCCGGATTCCCTCGTGGACACATTCACAAGAGCCAGGGTACCACGACTGTCGTCGACACAGGGGCACGTGCCAAAGCGAATGTGAAATGCGCGGTCGTCAGACACTGGTAAGAGATGGCAGATTCCTAAGGGAAATGACACAAGCGTCCCCAAAACCACACCAAGAAGTGCTAGAGAAATATCTCAGCACCCTCCCTCTCGCTTGGCAGCCGATGACCGGCGCAGAACACACAGGCGGGTGCCACGGTAGGCACGGAAAATCGGAGAGAATCATCGAGACCTAGGAACCACATGGAGTTGTAAACAACTATCTTCTCTTCCCCGAGGCAAACACAGAGGTATTAGAGAACTCCCCTTCTCCTCGGAGACAACTGTCGGAGCAGTTCGGTTAGCATGCAGCCCGCTGCCCCGGTGGCAGCTTACCGGCGGCGATCTCCGACCCGTGCTCGAATGTCCTTCTTTTCTCCTTCACAGTTTTTGTTCCGCCCTAGTTGTGCGTGAAATGAAGGAGAAATACATTCACATATCAAGGAAAGAAACCGGGGAAACGACACTCTCCGCGTCCCTGTGCGGCCCCCAGCGTGCGGTAGGCACACTCAACAACCGGCCAGCACAAAGCGCACCACCTAGACAATAGTAGGGAAGCCTATCTAACGTAGCACTATCATCAAAAATACAACAACCAGGTAGCACAGGAGAGTCAAACTTGCATAGCACATTCCGCACATTCCTGGCCACCGCTGCGAAGCTGCCGGGCAGTACAACTAAGTACACCGGACTGTCGTAGAATATCTACGACACCACGCACCTCGCGAATGCAGGTCAGGGCAAGGAAGCAATAACAGATGGCATATCCCAAAGCGCCAAGACCTTCACAGAATGCCACTAAGGGGTAGACTGAAAGCTGAGATCCGTGACAAACCTCAACCATCGCCACCCGTAACGAGATCTCTCGTCTCGCGTAGTAACTTGTCACAATGAGGCGCGTTGCTTCTACTGACGGCGCATTCGTTCAGCTCGAGACAGTTCGAGTTACAGTCCTAGGCGCCCCGGACTCGCGAACACACCACAGAGTTCACGGATGAGTGGCCGTCCACACGGGCCTTTTGCGGCACCGTTCTCCAAAGCATCACCATATCTCCGCACACTTTCCAGAGTTGGCAAAAACCGAAACCACTCGCCTCAGCTCATAAGCACACCAGATCTAGCATCCAGTATCCGCCAAACCTCTCGGATCCATCTGCCGAAAGTCTAGGTGCACGACTGACCTATTCAGGGGCATGTTGAAACCCCCGCTTCTAGCACGCCGTACGCTACACTAGAAGAGATAAACATCCACCGACAATATCTTATTGATGCAACAAGGCGTCGAAACACCACTGACCACCACCCAAAGCACTACACCGAAGTGCCGACGTTCCCTCGTGGCCGCCCGGACACATTCCGAAGCGCGAGGGCACCGCAAATCGCATCCATAGACACCCCCAATGCGTCTGTGGTAGAAACCGATAAGTGGCCATTGAATGTCGAACCAGAATGTCACAACGATACTCGGAATCACATCCCAATGTGCCGAAGGGCAAACCTATGGCACCTCCAGAAATCTCACCCTCTGTCCAGCAAAAGAACCAACAGGCCGTTGAGACCCGTGCTGCGCCTGACTCCCGTGTCCGCGAGCGCCGTGTGGATCCCCAGCCCAGCTCTTCTCTCTGCAGTGCTTCCTTACACACACAGGTATCACAGAAGACTAACTCGAGGCCACTGCGAAACCCTGTCCGCCAACAAAGTACTTCGCAACTCATCGAGACCTGCCGGGGTCCCAAATTGTGTTCATGCTAACCCAGTGCAAATCCGAATCTTACACTTCATCACTCTATGGTTTTATACCCGAATATATTATCACCCACGCTACCCGGAATCTCTGCTCTAATACTACCCCAAGACTATCTCCGTTGCGCTACCCGCGCCAGTTACGTCTACGAAAGAGAACATCCTGGAGTACGGTCTCGTGCGACCGCCCCGCACACTCACCACACATTCCAGCGAATGTTTCAACCCCCGCATGGGTACTCGCCGGAGACGATTGAACTACGCTCGTCTCCAGAGGTCTTACTGACTGTCCGCCAGAAACAAGTCACTCACCCCCGTGCTGCTTCCGGATCCCGGTTTTGCTGCCACCTGTGAACCTGTCACAACTCGCTCTTTCTCGTACGTACTCTTCTAGATACGAGTGAAAAAAAAGCGGACGTCGTTTGTCACAGACAACAAACGCTCTGCAGTTAACAGGTCAATCAATTTTCAAAAGCCCTCAGTCAAAAACGCGGAAGATCCAACGTCACACGCTTGGGCTCCGAGCTAGGGTTGTCTGCAGCCAATTACCACACGGGACCCTCCGGACACACCTGCAAACGCCGGAACACACCAGCAGCCGACTTGGAAACTTCCGCAGACCTAGCACCAGCACACCCTCATCTAGGCTACACTGGGAAAGATAAAACCTTATCTGTGACACCTCGGCGCAACAAAGCAACGAAACGCATTCAGGCTGTCGCCAGGTTTGGATTACTGACGGTGCATACACTAGTCACGTCCCGGAGCTTCCCTCTCGTCGCAGAAATTTCCGAACTCCCGCGAGTTGGCCGACCACTTGGTTTCGGGGATGATTGGCACATAGCATGTCGGCCAGTCACACACAGACCGGGGAAACTCAAATTAGATGGGACCGAAGGCGGCATCCGAAGCATTGTGAGGAGAGTGCCAGCACGATCCGGAAACATATTACGAAGAGTCCACAAAACTCTTCTTTGTTTCGTTGCAGACAGCCTCCCAACGCCGCTTCGCCGTCTCGCTTTCTTCTCCCTTTTCCCTTTTCACTCTCCAGTTGTCCCGAACACCGACGAACACGGAGAGATACCTTTGTACTGCACGAAGAAGCAAGAAAGGGGCATCGCGGCCCCCGACAGCCTCTAGCGCTCTCTGCGGGGAGCGCCGTGCAGTCGGCATACTCGAAAACTGGTGAGGACGAAAGACGTCGTCAGCGACGCAGAAAAAAGAAAGCGAGGCTTCCCCGGAACACATCCCGCATTAATGTTAAGCCAAACAAGCATTACACGGGTTGGTTTGTTAGCCTACCTGGTGCCTGTACAGCCGCTCCAACCCCTGTACTCCGCACCGGGGAGACCCAGAAGTGTCAGGAAGCGGCCTATGACAAGACCCTGTCCTCTACGGTCCGCCCCCCTGTAGCTCTAACCAAGCAAAATATACCGGCCAGGCGGGACACAATATCCAGTGCGGTACTGGCCCGAGACTATCGTCACTGCACTTCCTTCTGCCGGGGCATGATTTCAGAAAACTGCATGGAGTACGTGGCACGACATACCCAGAATACACAGCAGCGACTGCGCGACCCTTGCACAGGTCTTCAGGAGAGACAAGACAACGCTCGCTCCACGGAATCGTACTGCCTGTCCGCCGAAAAACGATCCAGCAAGTCACTCTGCTCTCCCGAATCACGTCTCCAGTAGCCCCATGTGGGCTCTAGCCGGACACTCTTCCTCTCGCTACTTACACCTTCGCAGAAACTGTACTACCTACAATGCACATAATCGCTGGACCGAGACCGCGGCCGCAGCACCCACTTCCATAACACAGCCCAGCGCCCGTGGCGGCCCTCCCCTTGGTGAGGACATGAGACGACTACACGATGCCCGTCTCCAAGACTTACTGCCTGTCCGACATTAATAGTAAACCTAAACCCATTTAGCCCGCGCGCCATGCGAATCCTGTACTGGTTCACCGCGCTCTTCTCCTCTCTGTGGTCGCGGCGTCCTACGAATACCTAGCGCCCACGGAACCGCCCGGTGCAGCACTACCGCTTCGAGACGATCTTAAGCGGAGATCTCTGCGCCAGTCATGCTTCCAAGAACCAGAGTGAATCAGTGAACAACACAACTCGTGCGGCCGCCGCGCTCACATCCATGATACCCCCCCTCGACTGCGGCAACCTTTCCCAACGCCATCACGGGAGAAAACTAAATTATGTGGCGCTCGGGAATCCTACTGCCTGTCCACCGAAAAATAGTCCAAAAAGTTCCTGGGACCCGAGCTGGGCGCAAATCCCATCCCCGTTATCACAGTGTTGGTCTCAAGCCTACCGCCCCCCTCTCCGTCGGTCTAGCCTCCAAGAAAATGTACGCCTTCGTGAGAATAATCCCTCGTTCGTGACTACCCCGCGAACGACTTCGTTGCGTGTCTGTGCCCCAGCATTGTTTCCAAAACCAGCCTGGTGTACTGGGTACGATGCCCGCCAGCTGTCGCAGTTAGCAATCCCCGTAGGCACTCTCCTCTAAATACCGGTGGAGTCGGTCTGCAGCGCTAATGCTCTGCTGCCTAAATGCCACGTACAGCCCCCATCTTGTCTCATCACAGGCCGTGCCACGAGATCGTCTCTCTCGTGCGGTACTTTCCCGCCGCAGAATTTCCTCGCTTCTGCTGACGACGCTTTCACCCAGGCCGTATCAGTTTAGATTCCGGTTCTCGTTGGCAGCACACCAAAACATTTGCACGTAATGGCCGGTACACACGGAAAAGCCACCTTTCCAAAGGGTTGGCTCGTCCCCGGGCACGTCCCAAAGGTGTCGGGAGAACCACTGCCGCTCCCCTCCTCGTCATGTTCAACGCACTCCCGAAAGTCAAAAGGCGAATCCGAACCCCAACACAATCCAGAGTGCGTGGAAATAGTGCCCTGAGAAACCTGAACCCAGGGCACTATTTCCACGCATGACAGGGAACAAGCTACCGCACTGAGCACTACGGATACATCCCCAAGTGTAGGGACACACATCCAACCCAACCGCCCAGAGTTAGTACGCTGTTCGCAAGAACCCCTTTCTCGTATGCTCAGTGAAGAGAACCTCCGTCCGCTGACGGCTCTCACATGGAAGGATGCCACAGCCACGCGAAGAATGCAAGCAGGCGAAGCAAAGAATTCAAACAGCTGAGATCTGAGTTCCACACAGCCAGTAGCGTCGCGCGTCAGCCTGCGCATATGTAGGAAACGAATATAAATAACGACGCGCAAGGTATACATAGTACTGAACAGCTGATTGTGCAGGACCGAGTCACAAAAAATCGTACCTACAGGAATCGATCACCTGTGACACCGCCAGTCTTCTTGCCACTTGGCAGCAGATGACGGACTACCAGCATGCACGCCGGTCACACGGCCACCACGCGACAGTGAAGAGCACAAAGCCACCCGTACGAAGCAGAAGCCTCTTATAAACACATCAGACACACACAACAAAAGTCGAGAAACACTGTCCCTTCTTCTGTCCTCGGAGACACCCGCCTCAACCGACTGTTTTTTTTTCATGCAGCGGCCTTCCCCCACGAAAGTCTTCAACAGCTTCTTCGTTCTATTTCTTCTCTTTTTCCCTTCTCACACTTCGTAATTGTGTTGAAACCGGAAAGGAAGTCTGTGTATATGCGTAACGGCAAGAGAGCCCGGAGAAAAAAAAATTCACCGCGTCGCCGGCAACCGCCCCGCGTAGCGGCCGCCGGAGTGCAGTCTGCGCACTCAGCAACTAATCAGTACGAAGCCCGTTTGCAGGATAGAGGAGGGGAAACCAAGAATTACACAGCACTTCCAGAGCAGTCTCCACCGATGCACAGCCCCACACGCACGCGTTACTCAGGACGCACTAGAAATTCCAGGAGTGCCATGGAGTAGCATGCGACCCGAGCGCCTGTGACAGGCCCTCCACAGGTGATGACGAGAGAGCACTAACTTGGCGGCTGCGCTCAGGCTTACTGTCTGTCCGCCGAATAAAAATTCCACAAGCCAGTGGCACTCGTGCTGCGTCCGTAGCTCGTGGTCATTGTGATAGAGCTGTGGGCCCCGGACCTACACTCTTCTCTGTCGTTCTAACGTCCTTGGCCAATGCATTACCCCACTCCCTCTGTAGCCCTAATTTCCGTGAAGAGTAGGTATCACCTACGTGTCACAGAATCTCTGGTTCGACACAACACCGGAACTGTCTTCGGTTGCACATGTCCTGCTCGTCATAAGAAACCAGCCTAGAGTACGTGGTGCAACACGCTACGCGCGACCGTCGCGCTCACTCCCACAATACACCGCGGCGGCTGGGCGATCTCTCCATAGTTCCTCACGAGAGACGACTACAAAATGCTCGCCCCCAGGAATCGTACTGCCTGTCCGAGAAAAAAAAAGTTACTGAAACCGCCGCTGGAACCGGATACCAATTTCGCTAAAGCCGTGCGGGTCCCATCCTTCTCCTTCATCTCTGTGTGTTGTTCTGACCGAGAAAAATGTGTCACCCGAGTCATACATAGTCGCTCCTCCGATGCTACCTCTATCCCCGTCGGGCTTGACCTCGACAAACACGCTTCCATTACCAGCCCGCAGGCCGCCTTACAACACACCCCGCGCGACGGCAGCGCTCAGTCTCTTGATACACGAAGCCGCCGTGTGTATCACATGTGATCGCTCCCTGTACGGACGATCCTTTGTGACTCGTCCCTGCGCAGTCATTCCCGAAATTATCGTCACGTATATCTTGCAAGTCGTTAGTTATATCCGTGCTCTAGGTGTGCGCAGGCTACTTCCATCATGCGCA
>NW_027158312.1:14254-14453 GCF_002600585.1 Cystoisospora suis
CAGTGGCGGCTCAGATGAGAAGATAGAAGCCAGGAAGAACCTTCACTCCTGGGCATAGAGGGGACAGACGAAAGAGTCAAAGGCATATTTTTGGCATGCCACCAGTCATAACCGATGTTGAACCCTCTTTTCCATTTGTTGGATTTCCAGTTGTTTTTTTCCCACACCTATCATTTATGCGCACTTTGAGATAAGATGC
>NW_027158312.1:14634-18106 GCF_002600585.1 Cystoisospora suis
CAGCGGTGGCCAGGAATGTGCGGGATATGGTCATTAGCTTGGGGGGCCGGGACCGTCTCCCCTAGCCAAGCAATCAAGAAAGGCCTCGAGCACATGGTGCAGCACGGTTCGCACGACTGCCTCGCTCACTCCACATCCACGTTACATCCAGCGCCTGACAACGCCTCCGTCTGCCCTCGCGAGAGACGACTGAACTATGGCCGTTCGCGTATATCTTACTGCCTTTACGAGGAAAAGGAAGCAGCCAGTCCCCGTCTTCGTTAGCTCAGTGTCAATTCGCCTCCACACACTCCTCTCCTCTGTGGGACTACACTCCTAAAAAGGTATGACCCGGACAACACAGAACCTGTGGTCCGGTGGTAACCCGAAACATCCTTCATTGGGCTTCCAGCCGCCCCTCAAGCTCTCAAAAGCTGCCTACTGTACGTGGTCGGACACGCTGCGCGCAGCCGCCGTACTCACTCCCACGATACATCTCCGCGACTGTGAACCCGTGCATCGATCGTCATGAGAGGCGCCTAGACTGGGGTGGCCACCCGGTTCTTACTGCCTGTAAAAAGGTAAAAGAAAAGCTCCCCTGCTCAGCTAGATCCCCTTGTCCTCGCCGAAGAAAGGTAAGAAGAAGTTTAAAGTNNTACTACATAGGAATACAAAGAAACAAATACTTAGGAAATGTGAACCACCTGTCACAGGTAAGAAGAAGTTTAAAGTATCTCCAAACATATCTTTAGCATAATATACAAAACCACAAATTGTAGCTAATACAGCACCTAGCACTACACCCCAGGAAGAGTAGCAGTCACGGGAAGTATAGCTGACACGACCCCGACACTATCTGCATCGCGCTCGCCTCCCTCAGCCATCCTTTCAGAGCCAGCTCACGTACGCGGTACAACACCCACTACGCCATTGCCGCCGTCGTGATAGACCTCTGCGTCGTGACGGCCCCCTCCGTACTTCACGAGGGACGACCAAGCTATGGCTGTCTCAAAATATCTTACCTCCTGCCCGCCGAAAACCAGTACACCAAGTCGTTTACACGCCGTCCTCGGCGATGTAACGGTGTGGCCAGCGCCGTGCGAACCCTAGTCTGTCACTCCTTTTCACGATTCAACAGCTGCATACACTGCCTCGGCGAGAAATTAGGCGTAGGCGGTCTACAGGCTGGTGACCGGTTCCTCAGTCGCTACTCATACTGAACTAAACGCTGCTCTCCCAGCAACTGTGGCATAGTTTCACCACCGTCACCGGTCGGACGCCTTTCCGCGGGAACACATTCCCGTGACCAAAGTCTCTGGAGAACCCACGAGTCGGGCGTCAACGCCCCAATCGCCGCCTCCTCCACATTCGGTCTTTAACGATCTGACACAGGAACTGCTATGCAGTCCACAAAAGCCTTCCGTTAAACAATACGCAGCAGCTCTTAAAGTGTACTTGGCTTCAGCAAAGGCAGCCCATCCCGACGCGCGTCGCCACGACCAGACAACCCCAACACAGGCAGCACAACTCAAAGCGCTCCACCCACGTCCCCAGAGCGCTTTAGAACAACCAAGGGAGTGGCCAGGAACAGGGGCGCTGGCTTGCCGTGCACTCCAAAGTACCAGAAGCCTTCGCAAACATGAGCTTCTCCTAACGGAGACCTGCTCCTGAAAAAAAAACTCCCGGGACCGTGCTAGAAACCAAAAATAGCTTTTCACTCAGACAAGTGGAAAAATGGGACGGAAAATGCGCAAGCAGTCCAAAGATAAGTAAAATGTCAAAAGTCTCTCGTCTCTCTTTTTGCAGGACCGGAAGAAAAAAAACCGCCCTTTCTAGTCCTAGGCCAAGAAGGTAGCCTGTCACAGGATACTCTTTGGCAGCTCGGCGTTTTCCAGTAGCCCTGAGAAGCATCTCTCGAAGCTCTTCGCGCTTTGGATGTGCCATCTGTTATTGCTTCCTAGCCCTGACCTGCACTAGGGAGGTGCGTGGTGTGAATGGGCGGTGCCGGCAGCACGTGCAATGTGTTGTCTACGTTGACTTTGACAGTACCTGGGATGTACTGTTGGTATGGAGCGTCTTGTCCGTGACAACGGCAGCACTTGAGATGTGCTGGTAGTGTTGGGTTTAGGGTTTTCTGTGACGACAGCGCTTTGGGGTGTGCTGTCGCGCTGTGTGGCGGAAACATATCTGAGCATTGTGAGACACGCTGATAGTTGTTGACCAAAATTCCTGTTGCAGGTTGAGTTACGTCCTGCGTGAATTCATGAGAGCGAAAAGCGATATCGCGTTGCGTATGGGCGATACAGAAGTCGCCGATTGAATTCTTTGCTTCCTCTGTTCGAGTTCCTCGCGTGGCTGTGACTTGCTTGCATGTCAGAGCCCCGAACCAAAGGACGGTTTCTTCACCGAGCACGGCAGAAAGGGGTTCTCGTGGAACACCGTAAAGGTCGAATAGACTGTACGTCACAAGCTGGAGGAGTGTGTATAGATAGGCATGGATGGCTATACACATATATATACGTTTTCATATAGATAGCTCTCTCTGAATGTATTATAATATATATCTCATCTTCCTATTTCTGCTACTCCTTGCAGCCCCCCCTTCAGCGGTATTCAGAGCTGAGTGTTTACGATACGACGACTTGCGATTTGTGTAGTGTTACAGCTCTGTGATGCTAACCTCGCAGAGGAATGCACTGGCCGCATGACTCATGGTGTCATACGACACTCTATGACAGCCGCTGGTTCTTGGTGCTTTCTTGCATGACCAGGTGGCTTAGCAGTGGTGGCCAGGAATGTGCTACGTAAGGTGACTTTACTGTGTTATCTAACTGTTTTAATTTTGTGCTTTGAGTGTGCTAGGTAAACTGAGCTTCCTTTATGCTGTTGTATCGGTGTGCTGCGTAGGGACGGGGATTGAGGGTGCCTACGGAGCGCCGGTCCGCCCGGCCGCACACCGGCGGCCGCAGGGAACACGCGGGGCTTGGCAGGGCCGGGGGACCCTTTTTTCCCCCGGATCTTTTCTTGCGTTATATATGTATTTCTTCTTTTTTTCCCCGTTTAGAACACAATTAGAAAAAGAAAAAAGAAAAAGGAAGAGGAAATAAAAAGATCAGAGCGGCGGCTGGAGGCTGCCGCCGGTGCGCGGCCTCCGGGGCAGCGGATCCGCGGCGGTTGGCGAAGCCGGTGGAACTTTTTGTTCCGGAAATCTTCTCTTGAGTTATATATGTATTTCTTCCTCTTTTCTGATTTAGAGCACAATTAGAAAAAGAAAAAAGAAAAAGGGAGAGGAAGTAAAAAGATCGGGGCGGCGGCTGGGGACTGCCGCCGGTGCGCAGCCTACCGGCAGCGGACCGCATGCGAACCGAACGGTTCAGGGACTTGTCGCGGAGAAGAAGAGTTTGGAGAACTTTGTGGGCTCTTGTCTGGAGAGAGAAGAGAGTTTTTACATTTTGTGTTGCAACTGTTCCTCTGGTTCCATGATTTCCTTCGA
>NW_027158313.1:0-2240 GCF_002600585.1 Cystoisospora suis
CCCCCCCCCCTGCCGTTCTCTCAGCACGTAGGACCGTTTGATAGTCTTCATGATAGACAAGAATCCCTCCTAGAAGATAGCGATAGCCTGTTGAATCGACAAGAAACCCCGGGAGTGAAGTTCTACCTGTCCCCCCCCGTCCCTCTCCTCCATTATTACTACAGACATCCGATGAGGATGTGGGGCCACGGCATGAAGGGGATGAAGGGCCCGTTACGAGTTTGCTTGTTGCAAGTCTTTCTTCGGATGGGGAGTTCGAGGGAAGAGAAGAGACATGAGAAGGCGAGAGAGAAGACGTAGGAAGGGGGGATGAAAGACTCTCAGGTGCATGTGCCGGTTTGAGAAAAGATTCAGAGGCAGGAAGAGAGGAAGGAAGAGAAGGGGGCGACGGAGGATTCTCATCTTGTACTTCTGTAGTAGGGAGAGAAAACGGGTTTCGTAGTAGAAGCAGAGGAGAAGAAGAAGAGACAGATGGCAAGGTCGGAGATGGATCTGGCGGGGTAGAAGGAAATTCCTTTTGACGATGATCCTCTCCTGATTGGCCTATGGAGTCTTTAGCTAAAAAGATCGATTCTTTCGATGTATAAACATCGTCGTCTTGGAAGAAGGAAGAAGAAGAAGAATCCTGACGATGACGATGATGCCTCGGAGAGTCCTGACGTTTGGTTGTCTCCTCATTCCCCTCCAATTCAATCTTCAGGAAAGTAGACACCATCGTCAAGTTGAGTGGAGGTGTATGTACAGACAGACATACATCCTTTCGTCTTACGCCCTCCACAAGAACTTCTTCCTTTCGTGTCAAGTGCCTTCATCACCTCATGACTTCGTGTTGTTTTTCCTTCGCAGTCCCTCTATCCTTTCCCTTCCTCACCGCAGCCCTCCACCCTTTCCCGTCATACCATCATCTGCTTCTTCTATGCAGGACGTTGGTGTCTATAGCTAGCTATCTTGCTAGCTTGTCTACTCTCTTTCTCTGTGTGCGCCTTGAAACCTCAGTACCTCTACTCCGGGGCTAGATCTGCACAGATAGAAAACATTCTGCACACCACACACGTTCGTATGTGCGGTGCATAGGGAGAAAGAAGAAAGAGACCGTGAGGAGACCCTTTCAAGCTGTATCTAGACAAGTGATTCATGAGAGGGAAGGAGAGAGAGAAAAACCTTCTTTCTCTTCTGTCCGGTCGTCCTACCTAAAGAGATCAATCCAATAAGCATAGATACTCGGATGAGTGGTGAAACAGGCCCAAAGAAAGATGGAGTTGTAGAGAGACTGTAATAAAATCGGGAGATACCATGAAGAAGGACAGCTGAGAGAGAAAAGATAAGGAGAGAAAGTGCAGATCTTCTATTGGCGTGCTAGAATCGTTCCATATATCCTTTTTCATTGCATGTGCCTTGTATGAAAGACACTCGATGAAGGCGTTCTTCTTGAGAAGATGAGACCATCGGTTCTCTTCATGACATTCTATGTGATCACTAAGAAAAGTCACCTATAGATGCTCTTTCTCTCTCTCCTCATTGAGGAGAATTCCAAACTACAAGATAATCTGATTCCATTCCTTCTTCACTCTTCCAAGCGAGCAAGTAAGTGGATGAGTTTTCCGTTCAATTACCAGCAGGACGTTGTCAACTTAGAAGAAAAGTACCTGATCGATACAGAAATCCTTTGACACTCTTTAAAAGAAGGAGACTTCATTCACCTCAGCTTTCATCCGCCCTCGGTTCTTTCCTCTACAAGCGAAAGACGGCTAGCTAGTACGCCAAACGACGAAAACCGTCGTGTGTTGCTCACAAAGACAGAGACCATCCATTCATTCATTCGAGGAGGATTTCAGATATCTCTGTCAGTTAGGAGTCTTCTCTTCATGAAAATCTCCATGATCGAGAAGAAATTCACTGATCTCTAGCTGAACGTTGACAAACCCGAGTTATGGGCTAGCGCCCCTGTTCCACTCTAATTGGTATGTTAAGAGTCGTCGGTTCGCATTTTCGTGCTCTCATGCATCCCTGACAAGCAACAAAAACAAGTAAAAGTGTGGAGAAAAGCCGGTCGTTGACGCGCACCCCGGCATCCTCTTAACAATGGCTCGAGGCCTTTAGAAAAAGCAATGATAAAGCCTAAAGAGTCGTGTGTGTTAGTTGCTTAGGATAGATCCTTCGGCGGGATGATGAGCCGTGATGTCTTTACGACCCTAGTATCAAACAGCCTGTCTTCAGAAAAGATCGCAAAGGCGGGCGGG
>NW_027158313.1:2250-7361 GCF_002600585.1 Cystoisospora suis
GTTAGAAGCAGCTGCACACACAGCGGACAGACAGACAGACAGACAGCCACCTTGGCAATTCACAGATACTTTACACACTCCAAGCTTCTTTTCTAGGAGCGCCGCATGCAAGTTCTCTCATTCAGCCGAACTACACAATTGACAGGCGGACCACGTTCTCCCAAGTCGATCAGTATCTCTCAATCTTCTTGCGGATTTACACACCACGGGTGCCTCCGCCAGTGATCGGGACCAGTACAGTAGACCTACGGACAGACGGTCTGCACTGTAGTAAGAAGAAAGATCGATCTTTTTGTGTAGCGCGGGGACGGAAAGGTCAGGGGCGAGGACAGTGATGTTTCAGACCCCTCTCCTGTGTATACGTAGAGAAAGAAACAGACAGCTGAAGTTATCTGAAAGAAAGGAGTTGAAGCTCCGTGTCTCACAAAACCGGTTTGCACTAGCGTCGGAGACGTTTGGCAGTTGCCAGCAATACGAGATTGCCTTCTGCTGGGCAGCCACTTACATCAAACTCTCGACCGTTCAGGTCAAAACGAGCCGTCATGTGTGTGAAAGAGACATGAAGATAGTGTTAACTCAGCTCCATAGAGACCGCAGCCCTCGGTAGTGGAACTGAGACCCCCAAGATTGCTATGAAGCGTGATAGAGGCTTCCTTAGAACTGGATAAGCTTCATCAAAGGCACCCATTTTCTCGATCTCAAGTTAGAATAGAATCGCTACAGGTAGCGAAAAATCTCTCCCTTGTTTCTCTCTCTTCAAAGAACCTTTCCTTAGGTAGTCCCTTGCAGATCCCTTGGCTTCCGGAACATATTCATCGCCGGGTGGAGCCGAGGGAAAGCCCGGGCTGAAGAAACAACACCGCAGACGAAGGTCGATCTGTAGGAATTCTTTCACTAGCATCTTTTTAACCTCTAGGTAGATTCGGCCCTCCAATTCCGTCAGTCAAGTTATATAAGCTCCTAATTCAGGCTTATAAACACACACACTGTTAGCTTAGCATTAGGGCACAGTAGGTGAGATTCTATGGTTATGTCTCCCCTGTGCATCTTGACGAGGCCTTTTTCGGGAGAAAGAGAGGTTAAGGGGTCGAGTGATAAGACGGAGTAACCTTAGAACCAGTGCCGGGAAGTCATGCGAGAATCCGTATCATCCAAGGAATGAGTGGAGGGGAAGAAAGACGCTAACGAAGTGTTCGCTATAGAAAAGAAGACAGGCCAGTGAACCTGTCTTCCTGTTCTGTTGTCGTCCCTTCGGTGTTCGTTTGCATACCTCCGCTGAAAAAGGATCTAAGTCACTAGCCCTTCAGACATGTTCAGAGGACAGCCGCTTTTTCGCGTGTCGTTGGAAATGAGTACTCTCGCCGGTGTGGTCCCCGGAAGAAACAAAAGGGAGAAAGTGAGGCTTACTGTTGGTGGCCGACAGAGGGGAGAAAGAATGCGACGGCCTATTATCAGAACGCTCTGCATTAGCTTCTCCGCGAATTTCGACATTGTGGACCATGCAGTTTAGTCTGCAGCTTAGTTTGGGAAGTTTGTAGAACGCCTACGCCTCTGACTCGCCATACGGGTACGTACGCGAGCCAGAGCTGGAAACTGGCCTGTGCCTAATAGGGAAGCAGCGCAGATGGGCATCAAAGAAAAGACGAGGTGTACTTTGACCTCTGATGAAAAAGGACGTGTAGAGAAACTCCCCAAGACGTGGATGGGTCTACGTTCACCCCTCCGCTACAGCAGCACAAGGGTGCTTACACCTTCTAACGGAAAAAGAGAGCGTACGGAGACCTCATATTAAAGAACGGGCTGTGCGGAAGCCCTCATACTAACACGCAAAACGTACGAAGATCGCATGGGAAAGATCCAGGTGCACTTGGCCCGCGTGCGTGTCTCCCCAAGAACGGAAAGTGCGCAAACTCGACAAAATGTGTCCCCTAAAACAAGCGAATCTACTCACGCCGCAATTAGACAATGAAGCAGAAACCCCGTGATAAAGAACGAGGAGCACGTACCCCTCACACTAGTTCACGTGGTCTAGGTGTCCCGACACCCCATTCACAATGTGTGTGTAGACCTCAAACGATAGACGATGATGCACTGTGGTGTATGCGTGCCCAAAAATGTACTGAGGTGTACGTCCACCCCAAGAATTTCTTGAGGTGTACGTACACCCCAAAAAATCATTAAGTTGTACGTACACCACAGAATCCTCTGAGGTGTACGTACACCCCAGAAAGCTGTAGACGTGTGGGTTCGCCCCAGAGATCTATAAAAGTACTGCGGTGTATGTGCAGCCCTACTAATGTACGCGGTTTACGTGCTACAGTAGCATTCGTGGGGTGTATCAACACTCCAGAAAATAACGCGGGTGTTACCAGGACCCTCAAAAAAAAAGGCGAGTCGAAGTTTGCTTACGCTTGTGTGTACCCACGGCCCCGGGAAGCTCGAATGTACGCATCACCCCGAGAAGCGGGTGTATGCACAGTCGGGGCAGCCTGGTGTGTAGGGGGGGGCACCTTCTCGAGGAGCTGGCGAGGACAATCATACCAGAGATTTGGCCTGTACGTACACTGCAGCAGCAACCCCAGGTAGTCGGAGATTCACGCCACAGGAACTGCTGTGTGCGAATCATATCAACCGGGCCGGCCGACTTTGCGACAGTCGCGCGCACTCAAGCTAAGAATGAGACATGAATCCACACCAGCCCGCGACCGGAGTAGCTGACACGACAAAAAGGATTCCGGTCCGACGTCGCGTCTCCAGCTGGTCGGTTGATTTGCCTTTTTCTTTGCTTCGTGAGTTGGTTCCGCGTAGTCCTGCGACTATCTTTCTTTCATTGGTGAGTCCTCCTTCAAATCTGTTGTGTGTGATTTTTTTCATTAAGGAGATGCCTGCACATCTCTCAAACTGGGCTCCTCCGAGCTTACTAGGTAGCCTTGCTGTCTAGGTACATCTACACACCTCACTCTCTTGATGTGAGAGAGGGACCAGAAAGCCTTCTTTTCTCTCTTGTCTCCCTTCCGTTGCTTTTCAACGTGTCCTTCTTTCTTGAGCGTCTCTCGATTTCCTTTCTCTCCGTCTTCTCTACACACTTCTTCCTTCCTCTAAACTACGTCAGAAGCACCTTCGCACCGTCACCACCATGGCGCCTGACTGGAGTTTTGCTGACGAGTAAGGAGCATGTAAAGTCCCTAAACCTCAACCCTATGAGAATATCAAGATGTGTCTGCGTTAAGGAAAAGATCTTCGTACGTCCTCTACAGCAAACCACCTACATATGCATATGCGTTTAAGAAGGCGGCATGGGATATGATCTTCTGCAACTGCTTACATCAATCAGCTATGAGATGGGAATATCTCTCCTTTATCCGTAGTACAGGACGAATAGACAAAGAGTGCTGGAGAATCTGGCGGAGGTCCGCAGATTTCAGTGCCCGGTGCTGCAAGTGATCTAAACAGACACATCATCTTCGAGAGAAAGAAAGACAGGAGATACTTTCTTTGCCTTCTCTCCGATTCAGCTCCTTTAGCTATCGTTTCAAAGACAGAAATCGACCTAAAGACGCACGAGGACTGGAACTGCAGATGACGTGGAGGGCCCCGACCCTGTCGGATCTTGTCTTGCCGTTTCCGTTCTATTGTATATTCAGTTTGAGATACCCCTACTGCTTACATCCTCCACCCATCTGCCTATTGTCCTTCCCGTGAGGTTCCATGTATCAACAGGTCGGTGTCTAGGGGGAAATTACTGTAGCAGCATAGAGGACGGCGATATTACTCAAGTATCTGGGAGGCTAGCGGGTCTCTGAAATCTAACTCTATCTTTAATATATTTATCTATCTATCCTTTAATGCCAAAGAGAGAACAAGCCGATTCGAATGACGAGATCGTGGTGCCTTCC
The DNA here is from genome assembly GCF_002600585.1 of Cystoisospora suis. Lineage (NCBI taxonomy): Eukaryota > Apicomplexa > Conoidasida > Eucoccidiorida > Sarcocystidae > Cystoisospora > Cystoisospora suis. Next base: position 6,147 of record NW_027158313.1, read on the forward strand.
ATGTGTGCTGTTTGCTCTGTGTGTGTCTTTCTCCCGTTTGCCTTGCACCTCTGTAGAAAAGGGAGGTTTCCGGTGAAGTCTTTCAAAGGTCATAAACTCTCATGTGTAGTCGATCGCAGGTTCCCTAACTGCAATAAAGTCGCCGTTCTATGCCCTGGGTAATCTTCACACAGAAAGCTTCCTAATCTTTCTATCTTGAATCTATCTCCATTCTATCTAGTTGCCTCTCCATGCGTCTCTAATCTATCTATCTCTCTTTATCTCTCTGTGTATCCTTAGTCTATCTGTCGTCTCTAGAATATCTATCTGTCTATCTATCTGTCTGTCTCTAAAATAGCTATCCATCTGTCTATTTATCTATCTCTAACTCTGCTGTACCGTGTAAGGTTTCTATCCTTTCATGCTGGTGACGCATACTTCACTTCCTTACAGTTGTTCTCTTTACAAGCCGGGGGGGTAGCTACACCTCAATACATGTGTATGAAGCTGTCCTACTCCACGTATCTTTTGCGCATGCACGTATATAGAGATATCTGTCCTCTATACCAAAATAGACACGTATGTATGTATAAATGGATCTGTAATACAGTATCATATAACCCTCTATGTCTTGATATATGGTGCACTCCGAGTATAAGATAGAGCGTACAGCATAGACCTTCATTCTCTCTGAGATAAGCTGTAGGTAAAGGTCCGGCCCTCCGAAAACGTGCTGTCTTGTCTACTTTGCATCTCTCACAGCAGACTGCGCGCCTTGTGTCCTGAAGGCAACTATGATCAAGGTGAAGGAAGTATCAGTAGTAGCCCCTAGAGAAGAAAAGAGAGAGGGACGAAGAAAGAAAGAAAGAAGAGTCATTGTATTGATGAATGCCCTCGTATGTTTTTGTCGATGGATAGTTAAGTGCTACGGTCCTTTGTTTCGGATCTTTCCTTCACGTTATGCGAATAGACACTCTATACACACACATGCATATATACATAACGCTCTCTCGCTATGTAGACGTTCCACACAGACCCACACTATAGACTAGACGTCTTAGTCCACTGTTCAGATATCTCTCTGTATGGATGTACGTGCTTGAATGAGAAGAGCGTTTTCTTCTAGAGATGACGTACTTGCCAAGGTGATCATCTTGTTGGGCTCATGAGGAACGTGGTGTAGGCCCCGTCATCTTGTCTCTACGAAGGGGACTGTCTATCCATCTTTAATCTATC
>NW_027158313.1:7472-8390 GCF_002600585.1 Cystoisospora suis
TATCTTTAATCTATCTATCTTCCGGTACGTAGTAGGTAGTATCGCCTGCTCTGCTGGTGTCTCTCCTTCTTCAATTTTGTGTATAGAATCTATGCTTCTAAAAATCACGCTCTTCTCGTAGCAATCTCCGAAGGACTTCCTGTGAATGCAGTAGGTATCTTCTCGTTTCAAGAGAGGCTTCACTTCGTCCAGTCTTTCTTCGGGTTCACACAGATAGATCGATGTTCCATCTCTCCTTCCTAGCTGAGTACATACCAACATATAGACTAGGTCTCTGTACCTGTAGAAAGGGAGATAGATCGAATGATAGGTGGAGATAGAGATCGAGATGGCATGTATAGACACGTGTGTTTAGAGAAGTGTCTACAGAGGCCTGGGAATGTGTCTTTGCATATAGATGAATGGCTGTGTAGTTGGAGGTGAGGTGGGGTCTTCTCGCTCTGTCGGCTGATTCCTAGAGAGATGATTGGGCTGTGCTTTCAACCGAACATATCCACCAAGAATGCTCCTGCCTCGAGTCAAGTAGTCTTCTCAATAGAAACTTTCGAGTTTTCTCTCTCCTTTTCTCTTTCGTTTTGTATACATTGCTTATATGTCTTTATCTCTCTCTTTCTGTATGTGTGTATACATATCTCAAGGTACATGGCTATATGTGTCGTGTCGTCTTTTTATCATCATACATTTGCAGCCTGGGAAGGGTTGCAAGGCTCACATCGAGATGAACGCTCAGTCACGCAGTTAGTGAGTTTTGGCATTTCCTTCTTGTGCCTTTCATAGAAACACCCCCCCCCCCACCAAAGACGGCGGGGGGAGAGGGAGAGAAAGTAGACAGTAGAGAGGTATGAAGATAACCATCTATATCTCTATATTCATATATGAAGTGTCTCGATGCATCTACATCTATATATGTATATATGT
>NW_027158314.1:0-139 GCF_002600585.1 Cystoisospora suis
AAACCCCTCCTCCGGCCGTTTTACTGGCCGAGCTAAGCGTAAAGTGTTCTGGAAGCGATAAATTTTCCGTTTTAAACGGAGATGTGGCGATTTTCCCTCGTCCTGAACTCCTTTCGTGTGTGTGCGAAATTTGCACACA
>NW_027158314.1:730-908 GCF_002600585.1 Cystoisospora suis
TTGGCCGAGAAAAAGAGGCGGCTTTTCCCGAAATTTTCGTTTTTCCCCGATATTATTACATGAATCTTCATCATTTTTTGAGTTCTTTTCAGCTAGCACCATGTCAGATTCTGAGGAGGTGCCGCTTTCCTGGTATGCCCGCAAGGTGAGCCCGCCGCCGCCGCGGGCGCCTGTCGTG
>NW_027158315.1:0-297 GCF_002600585.1 Cystoisospora suis
CGAGCCTCGGGCTCCCGCGTCGTCTTCTCTGTTGACCTCCCTTTGCCCACCGTTCTCGGCACCTTAGCTTCACTTTAGCCTTCCTTACACCCTTAGTAGTAAGACTCGTAGTTTGCTCACTTCCTCTTAGGCCGCGTAGCTTCTCTGTTAGCCCCTGAATGTCCTTCGGTTCCACGCCTTCGCTCTCTTCTGGTGCAGCTGCCTTCACTTGGAACTTGTTCCAGTTCCCCCAACTCTCTTCATCTCTATCCTCTTCCTCCATCTCCTTCTCCGCTGGCTCGCCCTGTTCCGTCTCTT
>NW_027158316.1:0-260 GCF_002600585.1 Cystoisospora suis
CCGGTATCGGGTGGAAACCGTGTTTTTCCCGGCTCGATTTGCCGGCGAGTGAGCTGGTCCCCGTTGAGCCGCTGCGGTCTCCCGGGTCCGAGGTGTCGTTCCTAGGTGTGTTTCTTTCTTCTTTTCGTGCCTACTGTGGATCAATGGATAGCAAATGTGTTTTGCTTTCCATTGATACCTATTTTGCCTAGGAAGCGTGTAGTTTTCTCTACCGGACTGCCTTCTGCTTTTCTGCGTGCGCCGCCCGTTGTCTTGTGGCG
>NW_027158317.1:0-328 GCF_002600585.1 Cystoisospora suis
TTACGGTTGGAATGCCTGAGATCTCGGAGAAAGGAACGATCTGATTCTGGTCCTCTCCCAGATCTCACTAGCTGCATCGGGCAGAGAAAGTGATGACATGTATTGATAGTTGGGATCGCGACCGGGAAGTGAGTTGTTGTGAAGACGGTCGCCTAGAGGGCAAGTGGGACGACACGCCTATGTACATATATTTGGACTGAAGAGCAGTCGAGAAACTGTAAGATCGGCTCATGCTGGTAGACGCTCCCTGCTGTTGGAGTCAGGGGCATCCGCTCGCGCGCGATGGTAGAATGAATGCGACAAGACAGGATGTCGGACTGATATACAG
>NW_027158318.1:0-191 GCF_002600585.1 Cystoisospora suis
TACATTTTCACGCCACCAGCGTTTTGAGTCTGTGCTGCCCTAGCCAGTGTACATAGACTCGACTGCATGGCTCGAACCGCGCTGCCCACCCGGGGTCGCCCATCTCATGCTGGCGTACCCAGGTGACGAACTGATACAACAAACAAACCACTCTAGTTCCCCTGGGTCAAACCTTTCATGTCTTCAATTTT
>NW_027158318.1:694-828 GCF_002600585.1 Cystoisospora suis
GGAGACAAGCCGTAGCAAGCAAACAAAGCGTAAGCGCTCAAGCCGGCCCCGCTTTCACTACCGCTACTTCGGCCTCTCACCATCGCTCCTCGAATCTGTTGAAGGCGGCCTACAACCCCGTAGCTGTATCGGCT
>NW_027158318.1:872-5427 GCF_002600585.1 Cystoisospora suis
TTCTTCCTCTTTTTCTCCGGTATCTTTCCATCATTGTCGTCCCAGCTCTACCGCTCCCCTGCTCTAGCCCCATTAACCTTGCAGTCTCCTCAGCAATTTTTGTTCGGAAACAGCCTTCTGCGTAAACCGTCTTATACACAGATTAAAGAGAGAGAGGGGGAGGGAGGGAGGATGGCTGAAGGGAGGGGGGGGGAAAGCACTTGGAGAGGGAAAGGAAATCAGTCATCGTAGCAGCAATACTGGAGTGAACTGCAAGTACGACTACTACTAGTACTACCGCTAGTAAAACCACTCATCAATAGCAACCTCTTCTTGAAAGAACAATGAAGAGAGGATGACAGAGCTGTCATGGAAAAGAGATAAAGAGGAGGAGGAGGAGAAAGAGGAAAGGAAGAGCATGAGCCCGTGAAACTCCAAGAAAAAAACACTTGAAAATGGATGCTGGGCTGCTGCTGATGCTACAACTGCTGTTGTTTGTTGGTTGAATTTTCTCTCCATTGTGGTGTCACTCTGGTGTGTGTTAATTGCTTTCTTCTTCCATCACACATGCCTAAAAGTTCTCCTTAATCTTATCCTCTTCTTAGTTGTCTCGTTTTTCTTCGATTTTTTTCCTTGTCCTCAGTCCGTGGCTACAATTTTCACACGTAGGAGAAGGGAGAATTTCCTCTTTCATTCGTCCCCGCTTGGCGAGAAGATACACGCGGAAAAGTGGTGGCCGAGCTGTTCCTGCATAGAAAACAGCATCATCGTCCTTCCTTTCCTTTTTTCTCTCTCTGTCTCTTCGGGTCCGTTGTATTTCCCCTAGGCTCTCAGATCTCTTCATTGTATTTGTGCCAGACTCCCGTTCCCTCGTTTTGTCATAGCCAAGCATTTCTCCTTTCCCCCTCTCTTTTCTTATCACCCTTGTGAAACTATTAGCGTCTTCTGTTTGGAATTTGTCCTGTTTCTTTTCGGGACCTGTTCTGAGTTTTCCACGCCTTCGGTTCTGTCTATTCTAGTATCACCTGGAGTCCTTACCAGAGAAATCACTCCCCCCGTGGCTCGTATTTCTGTCATGCATACATCCTCGACTACGACCATGTACGTGGACGTTCTTCGCTGTCTTCATCATTGATGGGCCTTCTCTCTCAGACAACACTCTTTCTTATTCGCTTCTTCTTTCTCAGAACGTGGTGGTCTCTCTCTACCACCTTTTGACCACAGAATTCCGTCTTCACGCCTCTTCACTGCTCAGCCAGATACGAAGCAGTTAAGGAGGAAGGGGGGAGGAGAAGCAGAGACCCCTTTCTCTCTTTTTTTCTGCTTCCTTCTCCCACCTCTGATGTTTGCTGTACCCGTGCTCAAGATCTCTCTTTTCGGGTAAAAAGTCGGTCCCATGAATATAAGTTGCTACAGAGAAAGGCGACCGTGAAAACAGTCTTTTTGTTGCTCTTCTTGTAGCTTGTGTCGCTCTCTTCTTACATCTGGCTATGTGCCTCTGCCTATGTAGAGTTTTTCGGTGGTTCCTTCCGTTAACTGGCTCCCCTCTACTGTTTAGGACAATGACCTTGTTTATTGGCTGCGACGCATTTCGTCGGTGGGATGACCAGGTCCTCAAGCCGGGCCGTGCTCCACTGTCTTGAAAGAAGGAACACAGATAACGATTCTCTCAGAGAAAGCAATCTCGTCTTCTACAGTTCTTCCTTTCGCGCGTCCTCCCTGATGCGACGTTTTTGTTGTGACAAAAGGGGAATAGCGATTTGATCTCTTGTGCTCCTGCGTCCTCCCTAACATTCATGGCTGCTTTTAGAGGCCTGTATTCACTCATCTACCAGTTTAGACTGTGTGTCCCGATATACATGTGTAAAGTAGCTTTCCTGTAGTTTTTTCTCGTTGCGCATACAGTCCAGTTCAGGTGTACATACACCGCAGTTCAGGTGTACATACACCTCAGTCCAGGTGTACGTACACCTCAGTTCAAGTGTACATACAGCCTTTTTTTTTTTCTGTCTAGCGTCCGTCTTCGTTTGCGTCGCCCTGTTCCTTTAGCACCTTTTCTCCAGCAGGTTCACCGTCACTCATTCATTGACTGTCCTCATAGTTTCTCCTGCCGCTGAGTTTTCCCCCACCCGCCTTGAAGACCGTCTGCTCTTTTGTCTCGGATATCGGCGCCTTGCCGTTACCTTCTACGAGTCATCTTTTCTCGATCTGTGGAGAGAGGTGGGATGGAGGGTTCTCCTTCGTCGAGTGCCTCGGAGAGAGGCAGAGGAGAGGAGCAAGCACATCAGCACACTAACAGTAGCAACGACGCTCCAGGTTCTTTAAAGACCTCTACTCTCTCTCCTGGAGGTAGAGACCCTGGTGACGAGACCACGACGGCGCGTGAGAATGCGCTGGGAAATCCAAATGGAAGGAAAGATGAAAAGAAGGATCATGAGAACAGCAGGTCGCAGAACAGAAGGAATTCTGGCGGCGGGCTAGGGAGAAATGAGGAGGAAGAAAGATCGAGAGGAGAAAGAGGAGGAGGAGCCGGGCTGAATACAGACAGAAAGCAAGACGAAAAGGAAGAAGGAAAGGATAGAAAGAAAGATGGTGAGAGTGACGATGCTGAGACGGGGGACGATAGTTGTCGTCTCAAGACTCCACCGTCCTCTCAGCTCAGTTTGTCAGTCCGTGGAGATCCCAAGAAGACAGAAGAGGAAGATTCTCATGATAACGATGACGATGCTCGCTGTCCCCGTCGACGATCTTCTTCACCCCGGGCACGTCGTTCACGTTCAACTGAAGAGAGAGATCGACAAGCAAGAGACGAAGAAGAGGGCGAAGTTTTGCTAAGGAGAACCCGCGTAGGTCACTCTCGTCGTCCATACGACGATGATGAAGGTGATGGAGAAACGGCCACAAGTAACAAGGGGCCTCATCATAATCGTGGGGGATCTTCGTCTCGTTCTCCCTTCCGCGGGCGTTCGTCTTCTCCGCGAGGTGGCCGAGATCGAGAGAAAAGAAGAAGCTCGGGCAGCCGTCGGTATTCCAGCCGTAGTCGTAGTAGTGGCAGTCGAGGGAACCGAGATCGCGATGGTTTTGAAAGAGGGAGATCAGGAAGAAGAAGAAGCTTTTCTCCAAGGGAAGGGCGTGGAAGACGCCGGAGCAACTATAGTAGTGGAGGCGAAGGAGGCCGAGATAGTAGTTGCAGTAGTAGTAACGCCTCACCTCCATATTCTCCTGAGATGAGACCTCGAGGAGGAGATCGAATGATGAAGAGAGATCGATCTCCGTATATGCCTAGCTACCCACCTACCGGAGGAAGAGCAGGCGGAGATAGAAGGGGTATGATGGCGCCATCAGGAGGCCCTTCATTCTATGGGGGATCCGGAGGGGGGAGATATCGATCTCCTCCTCCACCCGGGGGAAAGAGATTCATCGGACCTATACGTGGAAGGCCTACATGCATCTATGTTGGCAATTTACCTAAAGATGTTCGAGACAGAGATCTTGATGATCTTCTCTCGCGGGTAAGTCTCTGTTCTCCATCTTCTTGTCGTGAAGGGAGAGGGATTATCTCTCTCTTTCTCGTACTAAGGATAGTTAGATCTAGCGGCTCTTCGGTTTCTCCATTCTGTCGCTGTGGAGTTTTATCCTCCTTAGAAGTGAGAGGAACGAAGATGTGAAATAAAGAGATGCTCGCCAAAAGTAAGAGAGAAAGAAAGCGGCTGGCTGCTTAGCCGCAACAGTGATAAAGCTAACGGGGTCGCCCGCGTGTGGTAGATATATATGGAGAAATCCATATGCCTATCTGCAGCGGGAGGACAGGGGAGAGGGCAAGGTCTTTGTACGGCTACGTACGAGTGTTTCGGTGTAGTGTAACTACGTATACGAGGTGGGTATATATGTGTACGTACTTATATATAACTGTATCTATGTCTTACGTGTATCTGAACAGGTGTGTATGTGTACAGGTATGGACATGCGAATGTGCATCTGTGGGGATGGATACACGGTCTGTATATACATGTACCTCTATGCCTCCTGAAAGATATGTCTTTTAGCTTACTCATCAAAATACCTATATACATAGATACATGTATCCATATGAAAACAACATGATTGGCGTTTCGCTCGTCTAGGTCTGCTGTGCCTAGTGCAGACTCCACCCCACGGAGGCGTTGGAAGGAGTATGGTCTTCTTCGTCTCGAGTGTATAGACACTCCAGTAAGTTCCTCCCCCGTCCGACTGTAGATGCATGCTATACTTTGTGTGTGTGTGGTGCGAATGTTTGCGGACCAGTATGGAAGGCTGAAAGACGTAGATATCAAGCGAGCGAGGAACAGCGCAGCGGAAAGTTGCTACGCCTTTGTCGAATTCGAGTCTATCAGGTAAACAAGAGAAACTCTTCTTTTCTAGTGGAATAGACGTATGTAGAGATAGAGGGTGAGGCTCTCTCTCTCTTGGTCCGTTGAGTAGAATAGGACTTCTCTTCATCGTGTAACTCGTTTCTGTTGCATGTCTTTCTCCATCCGTATATGTGACTTGCCTCTCCGTCTATTATTCCCTTGTTCTTCTTTCTGTCTTTCTTGGC
>NW_027158318.1:5433-5566 GCF_002600585.1 Cystoisospora suis
GAGAAAGAGAGGTGGAGAGAGAGGTCGGTTTCTCGGTCTTTCGAGGGATCGCGAGATTCTTTCCTGAGAATCGTTCCCCTCGTCTTCTGTTGTTTCATGGATTTCTTCTCTCGTTCTCCTCAGTGGTCGCTTG
>NW_027158318.1:5614-5943 GCF_002600585.1 Cystoisospora suis
GAAGCGAGAGAAGAAGAGAAAGAGAGCAAGAAGACAGGAGGTTTGGTATTCTCTTCTGTCGCCTTCTCGTCTTTCTTATGACAACGCCGCTCGGTGTTCATGATGCCGGCCCGGCTGTTCTTCTTCCTTTCTCCCCTTTTCGAAGAATAAATGGATTTGTAGTTCGTAGCCGGACTCCCGGGGGTTGATGATTTGTGAGCAGAGAAAGAAAGGCTAGGAGAAGGAACTGCAGAGAGGAAAGAAGCAGTGGTAGGGGTGGGGGAGGGGTGGTAGTACTACGGATTTGCGACTTTATCACTTCTAGGCCATATCTATCTCCCTACCCTTTT
>NW_027158318.1:6286-20763 GCF_002600585.1 Cystoisospora suis
GGGAGCAGGAGGAGGAGGAGGAGCTGCAGGTTCTACGAATCCAAGAAGAACAGGGTTTAGAGCGATGGTATCCTATCTGCCTCCTGGGTGTCGCTGGCAAGACTTGAAGGATCATATGAGACGGGCAGGTCCTGTGATCTATGCGGAAGTCTTTGGTGCCGGGCGAGGAGTTGTGGAGTTCGAGTATGAAGATGATCTACGCTATGCTATACGTTCCCTCGACAAAACGGAGCTTAGGGTCGAAGGACGAGGATCTGTTGTGAAAGTAAGTCGCGACGGCTAGAGGATGAGAAGAAAGAAAATGTCACTTGAGAAAGAGGAGAGAAGGAATAGGATGGCAGCACAGAAGTTTTCGGAGACTGTAAGGGGAAAGACGGGAGGTGCAAGAACTTTAGGCGAAAGATACAAGAGGGGTGTGTAGACGTACATGTAAATACAGATGTGGAGTCAGAAGATAGACAGATAGAGAGAGGAGAAGAGGCGATCTATCATGAGTAGGGATGGCTTCTTGAACAGAAGACTTAGTGGGAGGGGGCGAAGGGGTGTGTGAAGCAAGAAGAAGGAAAAACGAAGACGATAAGAAGGAAGAAAGCTCGAGTGAGTGCGAGAGGCATGGCTGATCGGATAGAGTCGCGGTTAAGAGTCGGATGGAGTAAGAGAGAGGAGGGGAGAAGGACTTAAAGTTGCGACCAGATCAGATGTGAAGTTGAGATGTCTACCTAGGAAAAGGATAAGGCGAGGTATCTCAAATGCCTATATCTACTTCTTATCAGACAAGAAGACGAAAAATGATGATGAGGCAGATGAGGGAAGTTCTGTATGTCTCTTTTTCTCTCGTGTTGGTCGTCTTGAGTTGTGTGATGTGTCTTTTATCTTTTTCTCAATGCCTTTGTATCTTTCCTCGTCTTCTCGATTCGCCTGTCTTCTCCTTTCTTAGGTTGAGAGAGACTATTATGCGAGCGATATGAGCCCAGGCGGAGGGTATCGGTCACCAGGATACCGCAGTAGGAGTCGAAGTCCATACTATTATCGACGTTCCTCTTCTTACAGAGGTAGAAGTAGCCGGAGAAGTCGGAGTGGGGGAGGAGATCGAAGAAGAGAAAGGAGTCGTAGTGATGATAGTAGTGGTAGTGCAGGAAGAAGAAGAAGAAGCCGAAGTTACAATAGTAGGAGCACAAGTAGTCGGGTAGGGGGGGGACGCTATAGCGATGAAGAGAGAAGAAGAGGAAGATCGTCAAGAGATCGCGATGATAGCCGGGACGATTATAGTGAGGGAGGAGGTGATCGAAGAGGCGAAAGGCGAAGAAGAAGAAGATCGTACGATAGCCCAGAGGATAGCCAGGCATCTTCTTATGAGGGAGAGGAGAGAAGAAAGTCATCCAGAGGTCGAAATGGTCGTCGTCCTAGAAGGAAATACAGTAGTGACGAAGAGGACCACGCCAGCCCGAGTAGTCAAAGACGAGGAGAAGGAAGAAGAGGAAGATCATCTTCGCCTACATCGAGAGAAAGGGGCGTTCACAATAGCGATGAAGAGAAGGAAGAGAAGGAAAGGGAGAAGTCAAGTGAGCGAGGAGGAGATCGTGATAGAAGTGCTAGTGAAGAGAAGAAGACCAGAAGATCGGCGGATAGAAGACGCAGCGTAGGAGAGGAAGAAGAGAGAGACGAGACAAAGATGAAAGGGGATGATGAGAGGGAAGAGAAGGAAACAGGAAGTAGAAGAAGAAGAAAGTCGTGGGGGGAGAGAGGTGGCGATGAAGAAGACGACAAGGAGAAGAGAGACGAACATCGTAAAAGAGAGCCTAGTAGAAGTAATAGTAGTCGTGGTAGAGATAGAAGAGATGGGGATAGTAGCGATGGAGAGAATGAGAGATCAACGAGAAGAGATGCGGGGAAAAAAGAGAAAAGTCGTCTTTCAGAAGAGGACGGGGAGGTAGAAGATAGGAGGAAGGGTCGCAAGGCGGATCAAGAAGAGGACCTAAGAGACGGCAGAAGGAAGAAGTCAAGTAGAGATCAAGAGGCTTCTCGTAGAATGTCTCACTACAGCCCTTCTAAGGAGGAGAAGGAGGAGAAAAGAAGACAATCGAAAGAAAGTGAAGATGAAGAGGAGAGACGTAGGGGACGACGAGATCGCGTGGGGAGAGGGAGTAGGAGGAGCAGCCTTTCTTCTTCTTCGGAACGGGGAGAAAGGAAAGAAAAACGTCCAAGTCGAGAGCCTTCTGTTCGCAGAGAACAAGAAAAGAACAGAAATTCGGAAGGCGAGGAGGAGAGGAGGAGAAGAAGAAGCCGTAGTGATAGTACTAGCTGGAGGAGAGGACGGATGTATGATGAGAGTAGAGAAAGAAGAGGAGAGAAGGATGAGAGGGCAAGCAAGGATCTCGGTGAAAGAGGAAGGTCAGGGGGAAGAGACTGTAGAAGAGACGATTCACGAGAGGGTCAGGGCAGTCGGGGGATGAGAGATCAAGGGGAAGAGGGGAGAAGAAGAAGAACAAGATCGCCAGAGTCACGCCGTGGTGGTCGCAGTGAAGATGACAGGGAGGACGACGATAGCGGGAGAAGAAGAAAAGGAAGAGGGAGAGACACCTCTGCTTCAAGAGGTCGTGGCGATGATAATGCTGCTGATGTAGGAGAGGGAGGAAGGGGTGGTAGCTATCGGCACCACCCTCAGAAAGACGGAGAGAGAAGAAGAGGAGTGGAAGACGAGAAGAGTCGGTCACCTTCTGAAAGGGGAAGTGGAACTCATCATTTTCATCGTCGTTCTCCTTCTTTGAGAAGAGAGAAAGAAGATCTAAGTGACATAGGTGAAAGATCATCTGATCGGTCTCCGTCTTTATCCTTTCCGTCGCAAGGTGACTTGAATGGAGGGAGAAGAAGAGAAGGAAGCCCAGCCGATGGTTTACGAAGTAAGAAGAAAGATTTCGAGAGAGAAGAACGAAGAAGTCGAGCTGATGAAGGGGGGAGAGAAAGATATGCGAAACAAGAGAAGGGAAGAAGAAGAGGAAGAGAAGATGAAAGATCTCCTCTCTCTTATCGGGGTCGTGCTGCTGAGTCATCGCCTTCCCGTACACCCCACTCGCCTTCCCCGCGAGCCTTATCGGCTAAAGGAGAAAAGAGCCGATTGAGAGATGCCGATGATGAGGGGGGAAGTGACGATGATCAAAGAAGAAGAAGAGAAAGGGAAAGGCGCGGAAGCTTCAAAAGTGAAAGAGCGCATAAAAGAACGGGTGGGGGAGGGGACGGAAGAGGGGGAGACACCTCAAGAGACGGTCAGACAAGAAGAAGACGAGACAGCTCTGATGAGGGTGATAGGGGGAGACTGAGAGGACGAGAAGAACAGGAAGAAGACAAGGACGATGACTGGACGCCGAAGAGAAGGAGGGTTGAAGAAGGGAAGAGTGGTGATAGTGAAGAGAAGAGGTATCGAGAAGAAGATGAAGACAGGGGAAGAGGGAGAAGGGCAACTGACAAAGATCGTCGAGCACATGAAGAAGGCGACGACGAAAGATCTAGACGAGGAGGTGAGAGAGATGAAGACCGAGGTCGCAGGCGTAGGGATAGTTTGTCTCCCGTTCGAAGAGGAGGAGGAGGAAACGATGAGGGAAGAAGAGGAGAAGATCTCGATTCCAGAAGAAAAGGAAGAGATGATGAAGAGAACAGAAGGCGAAAGACAGAGGAGGAAGAAGACAGTCATGCTACGAGAGGGGGAGGAAGAGATGAAGGGAGAACAAGAGATAGAGAGGACAGTAGAGAGAAAAGAGAAAAAGGGCGAGAAAGACAACGGGAATGTGATTCGCTAGATTCGAGGGGTAACGAAAGAGAAAGAAAGAGACGAGGAAGATGGGATGATGACGACACTTCGAGAGAGAAAATGAGAGAAGGTGAGAATAGGAGAAGTCGTGGACGAGGAAGAGAAGAAGAGGATGATGACACTAGGAGAAATCGACAGAGAGAAACGGAGGATGATAGAGGCCGCCGAGGAGGACGAGGAGCTGGTGACGGAGGAGAGGCCAGAAGACGATCTCCCGACAACGGAGATGAAGAGAATCATCGTGAAAGAGACAAAGGCCCGAGAGGAAGTAGAAGATCCTCATCAAGAAATAGCAGTCGTCATTCTTCTTTTTCCACAAGAAGACGGTCTCCACCTGGAAGACATCCCCCCGGTCGTAAGAGTGTGGGTGAGGCCTCCAAGGGAGCGAGAAGATACGATCGAGACGAAGATGATGAGGATGATCTAAAGAGAGGAAGGGCAGCACGGAGAGAATCTTCTAATAAGACTAAGGAAAGACAGGAAGACGAACGGAGAGAGTCCTCGACGTCGAAGTATGGAGGAGGAGGAGGAAAAGGCGAGAATGAGAAGAGGAGGCCCTCAGGCCCGTACCAGTCCTCCCCAGCTCGGGGGGGGAGCCGAAATCGGGGCATCGATGATCGGCGTGACTTAAGCCTACGATCTCGTGACGCCTGTGATGATAATGACCCTAGAGACAGAGGCAGAAGAGGCAAAGACGGAAGAGAAGAAGAAAGAAGAAGGGGAGGAGAGAAAGATGGCGATGGAGATGGCAGAACAATCTCAGGGGGAGTGAAGGACAACCGAGGAAGAGATCGGTTTTCGTCTGAAAGAGAAAGAGGGAGAACAAGAGATCTTAGCCGTTCTTCTTCGTCTCGTCCAAGGCGTGAAGGGAGAAGAAAGCTCACGTATGACGACGAGGATGACGATGATGATGATAATCCCAGACGAAGAACTCAACGAGACGACCGATCAAGAGACACCGGAGACACTCGGAAAAGAGACAAAGAAGAAGAAGAGACAGCCACGACAACAGGAAAGGGCCCTCGCAGAAGAGATCGCAGCTTAAGTAGTCGGAGGAGTAGGGGAAGCTCCAGTAGAACACGAGGAGGAGGAAGAGGAAGAAAAAGATACGAAGAGGAAGAAGAGCCAAGGAAAGATCGACGTGATCTCCACAATCTAGATGAATGCTCCTCACCTCGTGATAGGAGGGATTCGAAGAAGGAAGACAAGAAAAGAACTTTGTCGCCAAGGAATCATAATGATCATTATGACGGTGAAGATGAACCGAAAGAAGAAAGAAGAGGAGGAGGAAGAAGACTGTCGCCGTCTTCTTCTAAAGCTAAAGGTAAAGGAGAAAGAGAGACCCGCCATGGAAGCGATGAAGATAAGGATCGATACTACGGACAGAGAAGATCTCGTAGAAGAGGAGAAAGTGACGATGATGAGAGAGAAGATAGACGTCTCTCTACAACGAGAAGAGGCCGGGGGGATGATCGTCGAGAAGATTCTTCCTCTCCGAGTCGGAAGAAGTCTCCTTATGCCAACGACTCTACGAGGAGGGGGGGAAATCAAAGAAGTTATCGTGAAACAAGAGGAGATAGGGATGCCGATGAGAAACAGAACAGAGATGAGGATCGAGCTCGTCATTCTTCTTCTTCTCGGTATCTCTCTCCCAGACGTACGAAGGGCGGTGATCGTCGCAATAGCAGTAGGAGCCTCAGTCGATCTCCCCGTGGCCGAGGAGGAGGAGGAGGCGAGAGAAGAAGAGACTCTCTCTCCCCTTCTAAGAGAGAAGGTCAAGACCACGGTTCAAATCGGTCGAAAGACAACGATCAGAATCAAGAGAAGGAGAGGTCTCGTGATGAACATAACGCGTCTCCTCCCTCTTATCGTGGAAAAGGAGAGAAAACCCCCGATAATCGTGCTGCGGGAGACACCAGTCTGAAAGGAGACAAGGGGGGCAGGGGCGAAGGAGGAATGAAAGAAAACCATGCTAGTGAAGACTATAGAGAGAGTAGTAGTAGTAAGAAGGAAGGTGATGAGGAAAAAGATCGTGACAATAGTCGTCGTCCGTTTTCGACAGAAAAGAAGAAAACTCCAGGAGAAATCCCATGGCCAGGATTCACAGGACTCGCAGGAGGTCGAGGAGGTCTCACAGACACGGGGGGCAGACGCACCATTCAAATCAGGCTTGATGGAGGTTCAAGGAGACATCTCACTGGGAATCTGAACTAAAACAACACACTACGCCCATCTAGACATGTATCTCTCTCTCTCTATATGTATATGTATGCACGCATACATGTGCTCATGTATACATGTATCTCTCTCTGTATATAAATATATATCCATGGGCCATACCGAGGGGCGAGGAACGTATGACTATGTATGTATGAACATGCATGTATGTATGCGTGCATATATGTATGTATACACGCATGTAGGGGGCGTTGTGGGTACGGATGGCTGGGGCATTTGTATGGGGTGGTGTGAGAAATGTCTCAGAGCTACCTGTTACTTCGCTCGTTGCACGAAAAGAAGAGGAGGAGGAGCAGTAGCAGTGATATCTTTCTTTCATGCGTGTCTCTATCGATCTGCTAAAGTGCATGTCCTATTATCCCTTGTGTGAGAGGACGGGTTCAAGATGTTGTCGTGAAATCTCTTGTTTCAAGAAGACGATAGAAGGGGAGGCATGTAATCTTTCTTCACTGTTTCTATCTCATACCCTAAGGGAGGGCTCTCAGCTGCACGCAGCTCGCCATTCTCTTTTTCTTTCTGTCTCCTTTAGTCACTCCTGAGATAAGTTTTCTTTCTATACTTCTTCTTTTCTCTGATGACTTGATTGGGGGGTGTATGTGTACTACTTTCATCTATGGATGACTGTAGGTGTCCCCCGTCCTTCTCTTCTTGAGACCCTGTGCATGCATCTAGCGAGCGTCTAGCTACAGCTGTCTACAGCATGTTGTATGATGTCTACTTTCGCCTTCTTGCAACCTCATCTCATTCCCTTCCCCGCCCTCCTCCCGCGCATCTCTTCTTTTTCGTCACTTTCTCCCTGTTCCTTTCGAAAGAACTCAGAGATGTCTCATCGTCTTCTGGTCTTTTCTCTCCTCTCCTACTGCGCAAAACAGACTTGAAGTGTCTTTTTCTCTGAAGCGTTTCTTTTTTTGCGCAGCCCGTTGTGATCTTCGGCTTCTTCTTCGTCTTCTATCAGAACCACTAGGACACGATGATAGTTCCGATAGATAGACAAGTAGGACAGGGATATCTTCTCCCTTGTCATCCTTCGTAGCTGTAATGCCCGTTGTATGGAAAGTTTTCGTAAGAAGGATCGTCTCTGGGGTGGTGTGAAGGGGGTTGTGTAGGAATGCTAAGACCCGAGGAGAGAGGAAGAGGAGCTGATCTTCTAACATGATGTGATTGAGAAGGAGAAAGCACCCTTTCTCGGAAGTTTTGCATCTCGCTGTATCGTGAGGGGAGGAGATATGATAGAAAGAGATAGAGGGAGACGGTTACGAATGAGAAGAGCCAAGGTGGGAGAAGCAAAAAGAGCAACCGAAGAGAAGGTGTCGGGAGTGCATCTCTTTACGTGGTGCCTGTGTGATCCTTTGAGTTGTCCTTATGTAGTAGTAGAAGAAGAAGAAGCGCTCGGTGTATGAGAGAAGTGTATGAGGGGTCAGTGGGCTGTCTATCTTCTTTGCTGGTCGGTGTTCTGACAAAGAAAGATTGGAAGGAAAGGGTCATCTTGAAGATTAGAAGATTTCTAGTGAAGTGAGATGGGTGCATGCCGCCAGCGCACACCTTGTTGGGAGGTTTCCCTCTTCTGAAAGAGATGGGAAATGAGTGAGATTTGAGAGAGAGAGAGAGAGAGAAAGGGGGGGAAGGAGTAGGAGATGATTTATTAGAGTGAGCTCAAGAAATGAATCTTCGCAGCACAAAGAAAGAAAGAAGACAGAGGCGACTCGAAAGGATGAAACGAGTATTGAGGGATCTAAATGAAAGAACGTGTCTTAGGATGGTGGCAGAAAAAAGAATGAATCTCAGACCTTTATGACTTCTTCACGTCGTCAATCGTCTTCATTTTCATTCTTCTTGTATGCTGTAGGAAGGGCATCTCGGAAGCGGATGGGATGTACACACTAGTGGATGTCTAGCGCCACTCTTCTCTTTATGATCCGTGTATCCGCCTATCTCCGTACCTAGCTAGTCATCGTCAACTTTCTACCTATCTACGCACATAGATGTGTCCTTGTAATTCCCGTCAGAGTGTTCCTCGTTCTATCGTGTCTTCAGGTGAAATCTGAGGAGCGTAGGGATAGCTCGTCCTTAGGGAGCTTCCCCTCGCTTCTTCTTTTTCGATGATTGAGGCGATCTCTCAGTGTCCTTGGTCTTCTCTGTCGTATCGCGTTTTCTTGCTTACGCTTTCCAGGCGGCTTTCTTCCGACGCATACCGGCCGCAGTGTCGTCTTCTTGTTCATGCATGCAAACTTGCGACAGGCGTAGAGTTTGTTTGCCAGACATCTGTAGTCCGAGAGCTTGTCGTGGAAGCCCAAAAGAAAGAAAGAAAGGGTACAAGGCTGATATCTCTATACCATTAACGAGAAGACAAGGCGGTTAAAAAATGAGACAAAAAGAAATGAAACGTGCGCGCGTGTCTGTACAAACCAGACCGACCCGGGAGTTTAGGTTTTGTGGTGTATTCTGATCACGGCTTACAAGACTCGAGGCCGAATTCTCTGTCTCGTATGTCGATTTGGCGGTGACGATGATAAAGAAAGAAGAGAACGATGATCAAAACAAAGTCGGCCTCGCTTATGCCGAAGCTCCGGTCGGTGTGGTGTCGTGTGTCTGAACGAGGTGCCTTTTTCTCTGCAGCGTCTACAGTTTTCTTCTTTCTTGCAATGTTTCGTCTTGAAATTTCCTCGAACTGTCTGTTCGATCTTTGGAGTTTTTCTGACCATTTTCAGACTAGCTTTCCATGTATAGAGGACTCAAAGGAAGGAAGATGAAAGGCAAGAAAGAATCCCATTTACAGGGCGTTTCCCTAGGCGCGCGAGCGGTGCGACTCTCTACTTGCCTCGAGCTGCATGCCAGACAAGATAGCTAGCTAGATAGCGGCCGATGATAGGGAAGAGAGACAAGAGTAGTTTCAGTGCTCTGCGTAGCCTAAGAGATGAGATGATAGGAACGCCCAGCGGTTGCTTGCGTGTAGAAGGAGAACAAACCAAGATCGGAGGAGGGGAGTACGAGGCACTGCGCTTACGTGGCGGCACGAAAGATGATGACCGACTGGCACAGTAAAGGAATCACTAGATTACTCCATTTGATAGGACACCTGTCTTTTTCTCTTCTTCCACTGTGTGCTCCTTCATCAGTAAGACGAAGACAAGAAACTTCTCTCTAGTAGTGACAACTCGACTCCTATACACTCTATCTCCCTATGTAGGCCAGCTTGGCCTACCGCTGCTAGTGTCGTCAGGACTTTGATGTGAAGGAAATCCCGTGATCACGAGGCCCGATTAAAAGGAAAGACGACAGTCTACACTGTCAGTCAGATCTTCCTGTTTTTGTCTTCTAACAGTCTCAGACCATCGTAATCTATACACGCCTCAACCACCAAAGGCTCTTCTTTGGTGACAGCAGGGCAGTGGGTAAAGCAAAGTTGTTCGCGCAGTCGACTCCTTGTCAGTTTCTTAACCGCGAATTGGACAGGTCCGACATGAAAGACCGGGTCCGAAGCAGATCCCAGCTCAGTATATACCGATGGCTCATGTGTTGGAGGCCGGTACCAGCAGAATGCCTCAGACACAAGCTGCTGAAGGCAGTGAGCCACGGATATGTCGACAACAAACTGTGGAAGTCTTGACAAGCAACAAGTACTTTCCTAGGCTCCCCAGGATTCTAGCTGCTTGGCTAGCCAGTGTTGGCCATTAGCACTAACTACCACTCCCCTCACAGCCTGCCACGCCACTCACTCAGTCTGCCTTTTACTCCTTTCGAGACGATCGCCCCGGATTCACAAAATCGAGAGATCTGATCTCTTCGTCGCCCTCTTTTCATCCACAGATGGAGGTGGGCGAAAAAAGCAGCCAAACACAAACAAAAAAGAAACAACTATTGTCACACCGAAGAGCTAGAACGACAGAAAGGATGAGCAGCGGTCTGCCGGATTCATCCTGACACCTGTCCTATGAAACAGCCGCCCTCACCACTGACACCGGCTCTCTTTTTCTCTTTTTTCCCGCCTCTCTCATAAGGCATAGCTGCAGTAGATATAAGATCTGCGGATGACAGAAATGAGTTCTTCAGGTTTGTCTTATCACAGCCATCCGAATCGAAATTCTCTCTCTCTCCAGTAGAAAAAAAGACATAGATTCTGTTGTCTTCTCTAAGTTCTTCCTTCTCTCTCTCTTTCGTTCTCTGAAACCGGCTGGGAACGTTTCTTTCAGGCGACCGACAAGAACAGTCTTATTACAAGTCCTTTTGCAGAGACTCCCGGGCTCATGCCCCCACCCCAGCCTTCACAACTTCTCTAGCTACTTTCAGGGTAATACTACGTAGTATCGGGGCCTTTATTTCACATACACATGCAAGTATATACACAGGTATATTATGCTGTACATATATGAGCACAACATAAGAGATCTATAACTGTGTCTGAGCTATCTCCTGTTTTCTTGTGATATAGTAGGTACCTATCCCTATAGCTGGAAACCTGGCCTCTCATAGGAGCATATGTTGCTTCGTGGAGTCCTCTCTCCACATCCTGGAGTGTATATACACTTGAATGCTCGGGGAGCAGATACTACCCAGAGCTGAGCTGGACAGAGGAAGAACAACTGGAGGTGACATGACATTTACTCATACATCTATTGCTCTCTTCTTCTCTCTTCTTGTAACAATTCACATCGAAATAAAAGACGTCCATACATACACCTCTATCTATGAAGCACATGCATATACCCAATGCCACCACATACCATAGTCGCTATGTACAGAGAGAGAGTTGGAGGTCAAGTTATGAATGGCACAAGTGAGCAAGGACCCCATAGACAACCGACTAACTCCTGAACTTTCACACATCCTCCTGACACGTCCTAGAGGCCATTAGAGGGGCTTCGAGATCTCTCAAAGAAAAGCAGTTACACCTCATCCATACTGCTGTATTAACGCATGTGAAGATTCCCTACAGATAAGCCTACCTAACTAGATCCATTCACCGTGGCCCATCCACAGCGTCTCCCGGTATACCGTCAATACACACATACCTGTGAAAATCTTCTATCTTCATCTATCAACCTATCTCCATATAAATACACTTGAGTCTACACGGGAAGAACACATCGACAATAGAGGCTCATGTGCACCTGCACACAGGAGGCGTACATACACCAGCTGTCTATCTCTACAGATCAAATCATGAAAAGGCTGCCTTCCTCGAGGTCTGAAATCTACTTGAATTCGACTTGCTCTTTCTTTCTTTCTTTGAGAGACCGTTTATAGAGAAGTGGCATTTTCCTCTGGTGCGATGGGAACCACTGACAATGACGATGAAGAAGAAGAATCGACTAAAGAAAGACGTAAAGATTCGAAAGCTTCTTTACACTTATCTTGGAAGGTCTGCTCAAGACGCCGCGCATGCGATCGAGCTTCTGCTAATTCTCGAGCTTGGCATGCACGGTCTCTCTCAAGTTTCTGCCTCTCATCTCTAACTTTCTGATTTCCAAGAGAGAAACACAAAGAGAAAGCAGAAGCGAAAGGATGCAACTGTAAGCGTAGCTCTCGAAGCTGTAGGGGCAGGCATGTTGTCTCCGAGAAAGAGAAGCAGGCAGAAAGACATACACCTCAAGTTCTTTCACGGCCTAGGTCTCGCAGACCCTCTCCGTGTTTCTACGCGGCTACTCATCGACAAACGTTAAGTCTAATGCACCGGAATCTAAATCTCTCTCATACTCACACTCTGACTAGATGCATCAATCTACCCATCTATACATACACTTCTCTGTATACATACAGGTACATGCATAAGCGGGAAGGGAAGCCTGTAAGCGCTGCCGGATAGCCTCCCCCGCAAAGAGTAAAATCTATGTAGATATAGGTATACATCTATATCTATATGCATGTGTATCTATCTATCTATATGTATCTCTACATATGTATCAGTGGTAAGTCCTTCATCCTGTCAGATTCTTTGGAGATGGTGAGCTGTGTTTTAGGTGTGATGTAAGAGAGAAGAAGTCTGGGAGAGACAGAGAGAGAAAGCAAGTGCATGGAGAATCTAGAGGGGGATTCTCGATCCAAGGTTTACGTTAAGATCTTGCTTGGTATGGAAGAGCTGTTGCTTGAGAGTCTCAATGAGAAGTTCCCTTTGCTTCAGAGCCTCGTCTAAATGTTTAACTTCCTGTTGGAGTGTATCTGCATGCATGCGAGAATCTGCTGCCGCAGCTTCGCTAGCTGTCACGACTTCTCTCCACTTTTCTTCTTTTCTTCTTTGAGAAAGTAAAAGATTCTCGTGATCTTTCTGAACTTGTCGAAATTGCTCCTTCATACAAGAAACAAAAGGAGGGATGGAAGAGAGAAAGAAAGGAAGAGAGATGCCAAGGAAAGAAGAGAGGAGAGGACACACGAAAAGAAAGAAGGAGAGCTACACATGTCTACAGGGGAATCTCACCGTGTCCGCCACCTTCCTCTCATTCTCCCTTCTATCTCCTTCTTTCCATTCTATCTCTTCATGGTCGTTTTCGTATCACTTTTCGATCTGTTTGCTTCAGAGAATATCTATCTACCTCTCTTCATCTTCTTTTACCGCGATGTGGGGGGTGTATCTACAGACATCCAGCTGTATGTGTTCCTCTTGTCCGTTCTCTTCTTTCACCGCTTCTAGACTCCTCCTTTTCCCGCCCATCTCTCTTTCTTCTTCTGTCTGGAGTTACATTTATCTCTCTCCCTATATACATATATACATATCTACACACATATAGATATATAGATATATATCCTTTCCTTTCGAAATCTCCCTGCGCTGCCTGTCTACTTTTTCGATGTGTCTCTACCAGGATTTCGATGCTGTCTTCCGGCTATGGAAGTCCATCTTCACTTTCAAGCCGACAGGAGACAAGGAAGAAAGGAGTAAGTAGCCATGTTTCATCCTAGTGAACTTAACTAGCACACGGGGAACTCGACAGACACGCACCAAGTCCTCACTGAATCTCCGCAGCTACCTGTATCAACTGTAGCTACCTATACATATGTCTTCACAGGTGTCTATATTTCTACATGTCTAGATAGACAGAGAGACATCCATGTGTATGAAATCCTGTAAAGACTTTCTTTCCGTGTTAGATCGACACAGAAATCATAAGGAGAAACGAACTCCACAAAAAGAAGAAGAAGGAAAGGTCAAGACGGAAGGACTAATTGAAAGCACGGAAGGCTCAAAGATGTAGGGGGAAAGAGGGAGAAAGAAAATGACGAAGATAAGAAATGAACGGGTGTATCTACATGACCTCGAAGAGAGAATGTGGTAGAAACAACAGATAGTAGTAGAAGGGGTCTATTAAGATCTCTTTACTGCATGCGGGGTGGGGATGAACTAACATGGGTGGCTCACCTCCAGCCAAGGCGACCACCTATCCTATTCTTGTTGCCGCCTTCAATTTATTTCCTTTTTCGCTATCATTACTACTCACTTCAGCCTTCAGCCTTAACTCTATCATCTTTCTAGCGATGAGGTGTACATACACCCCAAGCCCAAAGCCTCTCTTCTTATCCAAACTTCTTGCCACCCAGTCACCTATGTATATATGAAGAGACCTTACAACTTTAAATTCAAACTCAAGAGCCTGTCTTCCCTAAGCTATAGAGCTCGTTCATGTAAAGAAACTCCCTTGATCAAAGACAGACATACCGCTACCTCCCCATACCCAGATACCGTCTCAATTCACCCGCACAAATCATGAGGAACTCCCTTTACGAACCTATCATCTAGCTGTCTCTCTCTCACTCTCTCTGTCTTTCTCTCTCTCTGGAAATCTGTATACATCTTTTCCAGACTTCTCTGAGAGGGTAAGCCGACAGAAACGAGAACTTCTTCATCCGCTTCTCTCTCTCCCTCTCTGTTCTCGCCATTATCTGTATCTCCTCCCCGTGGCCCTTCGTCTTTACCTCTTTTGTATTGAGAAGATCTCTCAGTTGCTGCAGATTTCCTTGCAGACTCTCGTACTCCATCTTCATTTGCGTCGACTGTTTCTGCAGATTCATGACTTCATTTTTACTTAGGCTCAATTCCTGCTGGGTATCTCGTAGGTCTTGTGTAAGGCTCTGTCTCTCATCCTTCCATGCTTGCTCTTTCGCAGACATTCCTTCGATCTCCGTTTGAAGTCTAGTGTTTGCATCGCAAGAAGAAGAGACAGGTGTGGAGCATAAGGCGGAAAAAAGAAAATAGCAAGAGAGAGTGAAGAAAGAGAAAACGAGAGAGATGAAGTAGTCGCCAGGCAGCAAGAAGGAGAAGAAAAGAATTCCTCTCTAGTCCAAGATAACTATGGGCTATCTCCTTGGTCTTTGATCTATCTATCTATCTTTGATCTATCTATCTATCTTTGATCTATCTATCTATCTATCTTTGATCTATCTATCTATCTTTGATCTATCTTCCTATCTTTAATCTATCAATCTTTGATCTATCTATCTATCT